>NW_007726300.1:277752-296664 GCF_000696425.1 Galeopterus variegatus | reverse complement strand
CAAAAATTTTTCCTTTTTTTTTTTTTTTTTTTTTTTTAATTTTTATTTGGCTGATACTCTTCTACTAGGGGTTTCCAGGAGAGGTTCTGGGGAATACTAGAGTGTTATCTTATTAAGAAATCCATTAGTACTCATTCATGCTAATCCATTTATATTTGCATAAGCATCTTAATGGCTTAAAGAAAAATCCATAGGCCAGAGATTCTGGAAATTTCTCAGTGCAAAGCCTTTTACCGAATTCATTGCTTTCCACCCATTATAAATATGGATAAACCCCAGGGGCTTTTTTGCAAAAACAACTTTTTTAGGTTTGCATTAAAACACTAGAATCATAGTCCTAGAAATATTATCAATTTTTTTTTAGCAGTACTGATAAACTTGCAAGAGCAATACTACAACTACTACTGCCATTGTAGTAGAATACTGTTGTTCTTGTTGTAATAGAGAGTTTCACAAAGAGAGATGTCTCAGGAAAGTCTTAGAGTCAAGAGCAGAAGTAAGTATTCTGAAAAAGAGAATTGTTTTGAAAATCCTAGCAGTAATACTCTTTAAGGTGCTATTAAATAAGTAACCTGGAAGGTTACGTTAAGACAGTTTACAACCGTTTGTTCTCATGCATATGAGGAAGCTAAAAAAGTTGAAGTCATAGAAGTAGAGAGTAGAATAGTGTTTACTAGAGGCTGGGAAAGGTAGAGGGAAAAGGGGGATAGGGAGAGGTTGGTTAAAAGACACAAATTACAGTTAGATAGAAGGAATAAGTTCTAGTGCTCTATAGCACTGCAGGGTGACTATAGTTAACAATAATTTATTGTATACTTTCAAATAGCTTGAAGAGAGGCTTGTGTATGTTCTCAACACAAAGAAATGATAAATGTTTTAAGTGATGGATATGCTAACTGTCCTGATTTGATCATTACACATTGTATGTATCAAAATATCACTGTGCAACCTGTAAGTATGTACAATTGTTATGTGTAAATTAAAAATAATTTTTAAAAAACCATGAATTTACAGGTAATCCTCCCCATTTTACAGGTAATCCCCAAATCACTCAGCCACTTAGAACTCAGGCCTTAGAAATCCCAGTTTACTCTTTTTTACACCTGTCCTATGCCATCTTGCTATGATTGCCAGACATTTGTGCCAATCAGTCTTCTCCTTTTGCTCATTAATCTTCCTCAGAAACTGTACTTTGGGGCACTTAGTCATTGGAGTATATTTTGAGCACTGAAATTTTATTACATTAACTTTACGAAATTGCAATAAAGAAGTCCAATAAAAAGAATTAAGTGCCAGAATATAGGAATACGAGAGGTCTTCAAAAAGTTCATGTAAGGATTTGTATTATCTTTTAATTAAATTTTTTCACAAACTTTTCGAAGTAACTTCATATATATATATATTTGGAGTATTGAGAATGTTCTTGCAACAAATGAAAATATATAAATACTGTATATTTCAGGGATTTGCTATATTTAAAATAAATACTTGGCTTCCTGATGTACTATAAAATTGCCTTAAATAAAATAAGGTTTTGGGACCAAATGTCTTTTAAATGTAATGCAGATAAATCCCTAAGGAGGAGCGTAACTTTCTTGTCTATAGCTAGCAATCATGAGCATCAGAATAGCTAGTGGTCTTGGGGTGCTCCTGGTTAGAACATTATTTCTGTGAACTTAGTGAGACTTCAGGATTCTAATGCTGGGCTACAAAGGCCCCACCTACTTGGAGTGAAATGGAACCTTAGAAGTATAGAGGGTGGTTTGGGTAATGGTTACCCGTTCCCTGAAGTTTTTACTCAGTCCCAGAAATCTCAAACGAATCTGCAAGATCCTTTTGGAATTCTGAGTTTCTGAGAAACCTGAGCAGACTCCAGATCTGAACTGTTTGCCTGGAAAGCCCCTGAGCTGGGACCCTGCCCCTTCCCAGAGTGGGGTATTGCTACAGACCATCTTGCAGCTTCTAGACACAGAAGCTTTTCAGCCCTTCTTGCCTTGACAGCTTCTCAAGCCATGTCCTGTTTGGGGACTTGTATTTAAAGCTAGGGACATCATCCCTTCCCACGCACTTCTCACTCCAAAATGCACCTTCGGGACTTTGATTACAGTAGCATCAAGTGGACAATGAATTAAATTGCAACTCTGATTTAAAGCCCTGGAGGCAGTTGTGTTTTTAAAGTCTCTTTAAGAAGTAAGCATGTTGACTTTATCTAGAGTATTTTTTGTTGTAAATGTTGCTTTCACCGTCAGAGGCACCACTGCCTTTTATCCTTCACATTTTTTTTTTTTCTCAAGATTTCTGATCTACTGCTGAACATCACAGGGATAGGATGGTCTTCAGAGCCAAGGTGTAGTCTTTGGTCTTGGTTTAGTGTAAGACAGTCAGCATGATGTTTTTCATTACAGAGTAAAAACACAAAACCACAAGACCAGGTACTGCTGTTAGGTCTGTGTTTCAGCCATTGTGATTACTTTCAAATTATTTTAAAAGAAAAAAAGGGAGAGAGAAAGGAAAGGAGGAAAGGAAAAAAAGGAAAGAAAGAGAGAGGAAGGTAGGAAAGAAGGAAGGAGAGAGACAGAAAGAGAAAAGAAATAGGAAGGAGAGAGAGAGAAGGAGAGAAAAAGAACAGCTAGGCTCAGTGTTCAGATGGAGTCCATTCTAATGCTCCTTCTTTCTTTTCTTTTTTTTTTTTAAGTAAGCATTTGTTCTTCACCTGCTGTGACTTAAGAGGCTAAAATATTATTCTGATATTATTTTTTATAGGAGTAGCAGCTAGAAATATATGAAGAAGTTTTTCAAATTAGGCAAAACCTGTGCAAACCATTTCTGAAATCGTATGCTGCCTTGGTCAGTGGGGATGCAGCCAGCTGGTGAGCACTTGATCCTTAGGGATTCTTGAAGTTGGGATGATGGATTTTTTTTTTTTCTTCCTTCATTCTTGGGAGTAGAGGACTTGGCTTTCATTGGTAGAGCTGTCAAGGACTGAAAAACATAAGGGGTATCTTTAGTCTCAGGCAAATTTTAAAAACTGGCAGCCCATGGGCAGGATCTCATTTTCAGAAATGTTTTGTTTAGATTTTACTGTATATTGAAAATGGAATTAGTAGCCAGCACTTAAAAAAATTAGGAGCCATCATGTAAAAATCCAGATTTTTCATTTTCTTGAAAAAGAAAATATGAAAAAATGATAATACGAAGAAGAAAAAAAACTAGCTGAGATAAGGTAGTGGCTGGTCCTTTTGGACTGGACAGGCTGTCTCTCACTCCACCTAGTACCTCTGCAGCTGGCTCTCTGGCTGTTATCTACCTGGACAGGTAGGCTTTTGTAATTAAGAAATTAAGGTAGGCGTTTATTTCTTCATTAATGTTTACTAAATAGTTAGTACTTCAAAGTGCTACCACAAGGCTTTAAGGATATTTCCACAGTTACTGTTCTTAGCTATGTGAATCTGTACAGATCTGGGAACCCATAAGGACAGGAAGAATTATGTGTAACATTAAAGGAATGTGGACTGACATTATTCAGATTCTTATTGCATCAATTCATATAGGTTTCATGGAGCTCTGACATTTATGCTTAATTGCAGGCATAATTATGACTAGATCTAAGAATCGAGTATTTTTTAAGTTAATAATGTGATTTAAATATATTTTAAGAAAGTAAATTCATTCAAATGTAGTTAAATCATTGAAAAATGAAAATATTATACTGAAATTTTGGAAAATTAGCTTTTAGTCAAAGAATACATGCTATAAGTGGAGGGTTCTGCATTTTATGAGTAGAAAAAAAAAATAGATAAAACATTTGCTTATTAAGTGCCTAAAAACATAATACAATTTAATATTTGAATTTGTCTTTACTTTTGTTGAATTAAAAAGCAAATAAACAGGCAAAAGTGAATCAAATGCTCAACTGAGGCCAAAAGAGTTTTTCTGTCTGTAAAGTATGACTTTACTTTGGAAGCAGTTCATGGTCGCTTTACTTCTTTTTTCAGTAAGGAAATTATAATAGAAATTCCTGTCCTTTGGAAACTGTTAGATTACCTTTTTTGAAGGCTCTTAACCATTTGTTTGGTTTGGTTTAAAGACTACATACTTTAAAGTTTAATTAATACAATGATTGGAAATGTTTGCCTTTAGAGGATAAGATTAAAATAATTTGTTTACCTTGAACCTTATGAAGGAAAGGTGACATGTAAACTAAATGAATTACATTGTAAGGATTAAGTTAGAAATTGGACCCTAAAAGAAATTTGAAGTAAACTTTTGACTTATTTGGGAGTTCATAGCAAAGTTAAGCAAGAATTCAGTTTTTTAAAAAAAAAACAGGAAAAAAATACATGTCTAAATGTAAGGTGATCTCAAGATATGGATGTTCCCCTATTTTCTCAATAAGAAGTTTTAAATATAAAACTTTCAAAGATATAGATAAAATAGATATCTATCTACATTTTTAATGTATTAATTTACTTCCACATATATTTTAAGATATATGTTTATATATAAAAATATTAATAATGATATTAATAATATTTATATCAATAATAAAAATATTAATTTATAAGTATTACTTTTTCTACCCTTATAGTTCATTGATTTTGTTCAAATTCTTCACATGTGATTTGGCACAGTATCTTTGTCATCACTGAATCATCTCACCCAGTTTTTCAGCACGTCACTTCTGCCTAAATTTCTTGAAACTCAGTATTTTTTTTATACAAATATGATTTCTATCACTGTAAACTGTATGTCAAACTACAAGCCTTAAACTACAAGTGTATAATAGAAGGACAGCTATTTTAAAAAATTTGTTCTCTAGGTGAATATTTTTGATCTTCAGCGTGTAATTACCAAAAATAATGCTTTTTTTTCCCAGTGAATGAGAGCTTTTATTGTTATTTTTTTTTTTTTTACATTTTTGTTACTTTAGTACACAACAGATAATTGGAACATGAAAAAAGTCATTAGAAACTCATTAGAAACATAGGTAGTACCTTGATTTGAAACAAGTGTGTTGGTTTTGATTGAATATTAGACTAAAAATAAATGAATAAATAACATTTCATATGTCATATTAGATCTCAAACTATAATTGTGAATGTAAAATATTCAGTTAATGAATGAGAGGTTTTAAATAAGCAGATCTCCATACTCACTACCAGTCCTGAGCTCTGCATCCCCTTTCCCCTGCCTCCCACATTGTATATTCCAGTTGTTCTCAAAGTTCCAGGAATACAACATGCTTACTCTCCTTTCTAGGCCTTTGTGTATGTTGTCCCCTCTGCCTGGAAAACCATTCCTCCCCATGTCCACTGACTGAATCCCCCATTTCACTTGGAAAATTGTTACTCGTGCTTCAGGTCTCAGCTAAGATGCCATCTTCTTTGGAATGCCTTCTTAGTAGCCTCTAAGCTACGTGATTCCTTCTCAGAGCTCCTTTGACATCTTGTGTTAACTGGTACCACAGTATTTACATATTTTTTAAATGCCTTCCTGCTTACTTATCTTTGCCCCACCCGGCTCTACCCAGAGCCACAGGTGTTCTGAAGATAAGAACTGTAGCAGTTCACCACTGTATCTTCAATAGCTTTCTGGCACAGAGCACTTGCTCACTGAATATTTCTCGAATGAATGAATGATTCTGCCCTTTTTGCCTGTTTCCACCTATGTATCATATCCTTGGGTACCCCAAGTATTCACCAACCCATGTAGATACGTACAGCACCTAAGCATCTCATCTTCCCTAACTCACCTTTTTTTTTTTTTTTTTTTACTTAAACCATTTTTTTATTCATTTTTAATTATTATTATTTTTTTTAATGGTGAAAAAAGTGTATATTTGGAATTAACCATCTGGACTCAAGTTTAGATGATCCCAATTTTGTTGGCAACATCCAGAGCATCATAATCAGGAGCCAGTCGAACATATGCCTTCTTCTCTCCATCAGGCCTGATCAGGGTGTTGACCTTGGCCACATCAATGTCATAGAGCTTCTTCACAGCCTGTTTGATCTGGTGCTTATTGGCCTTGACATCCACAATGAACACAAGTGTGTTGTTGTCTTCTATTTTCTTCATGGCAGACTCAGTGGTCAGGGGGAACTTGATGATGGCATAGTGGTCAAGCTTGTTTCTCCTGGGGGCAGTCTTCTGAGGATATTTGGGTTGCCTCCGGAGCCTCAGTGTCTTGGGCCGCCAGAAGGCGGGTGATGTGCAGATCTTCTTTTATTTGTGGCTTTGGATGCCTTTCAGCACTGCCTTCTTGGCCTTCAAACTTTGGCAGGGGCAGGAGCTTCCTTCTTTGCCTTCGGCGCCATCTTGTGAAAGGGCTATTTTTAAATTTTAAAATTCATTATTAGCATATTCATTCTTACAAATTGTGATATTTCTTTATGCCCTTTTCCCGATCTGTCACTTCCCAAACCCCCTCCCTCCCCCCACCCATCTCTAGTATCCTTAGGTTTGTTCTCTCCTTCTGAAAGTTCAGCATATTGTTGTGGTCTTGTCTTTCTTTCTTTCCTTTATTCCTTCCTTGTTCCCTCCTTCTCTCCATTCCTTCCTCCCTCCCTCCCTTCCTTCCTTCCTTCCTAGCAGCCAGTTATGAGTGAGAACATGCAGTATTTCTGTTTCCTTGTCTGGCTTATTTCACTTAGCTTAGTTTTCTCCAGACTTATCCATGGTGTTGCAAATGGCAGAATTTCATTCTTTTTTTTTTGGCTGAGTAGTATTCCATTGTGTATACATGCCACATTTTCTTTATCCAGTTATCTGTCAGTGGACACTTAAGTTGGTTTAGACTTTTGCATGATCATATTCAACATTTGTAATTTTAACAAATAATTACTATGTGTACATGGAATTCTTGCTTTCAAAAACAGATTTTGTTAGATTATACCAATAAGCATTTAGAACTAATAATGATGGGGTTATTTTAGCCTAATGTGTTTTCTCCAAGCAAAACTTTGTTTTACATCATTAGATAATACAGAGACTTAGATAAAGATTTGACTAAAAAGGTGAATCCCTTTTCCCTGAGAAATAATCTTGGGGGAAGAAAAAGGTGACACCTTTTTTCCTGAGAAATAATCTTGGGGGGAGAAAAAAATTTGCCTAATGTTTGGACATATATGATACTCCCTTTCTTATTCTCCTTTTCAAGCTTATTCTTTAAATCTTTAGTAAAGTACAATAAAATATAACAAAGTATGTAACTTAGAGAGGGAAGAACCTTATTTCATGGCAAGTCAAGGTGATGTTACTAATTTTGTGAGGTTTTTTTGTATCTGAATGCATGTCACAATCATTAAAATACCCATTTCTTAAAGAAACATTTCTATGAAAAAAGAAATCAGGTAAGTAGATAAATGGATATACTATGCAGTAGACATTTTTAATGAGTGTTTCTGTAGTTTTATAATAGTATTTATGTGAGATTTTTATTAGAAGGTAGCACTTTATTTGGCAGGAGATGTTGTCGTTGTCATTTCCTGATAGCCATGAACTGTGCCATTAACCACAAACTACAGCAGATAAGAGCCATTGGTGACTTTATAACAGAGGGTGAAGAGGGAGATGATAGAGCATGGAAATATGAGAGGGTTTAGAATTGGTAGTGGTTATTGGTTTCTGTCTTGGCACTTCAGTGAAATGCTTACTTTTGATAATTTAAGAAAATTAAAATGGCAAATATTTTTACTTTCGTATTTTCCATTAGAAAATCTAGTATTATAACACCTTACAGGAAAAAAATAACTTTTACTCTGAGGCTTCCAGCTTTGGATGAAAAAAGTTTATCATGAACATACCAAAAATATGATAATTAAGTACTACGTATATTAGAAATAAACTGTACCAGTGAAAATAATGATGAATTATCATTTTTCTCTCTTAACAGTGGAAAGAGTGGAACGAGAAAACCTTTCAGACTATTGTGTTCTGGGCCAGCGTCCAATGCATTTACCAAATATGAACCAGCTGGCATCCCTGGGGAAAACCAACGAACAGTCTCCTCATAGCCAAATCCACCATAGTACTCCAATCCGAAACCAAGTGCCCACATTACAGCCCATCATGAGCCCTGGTCTTCTTTCCCCCCAGCTCAGTCCACAGCTTGTCAGGCAACAAATAGCCATGGCCCATCTGATAAACCAGCAGATTGCCGTCAGCCGGCTCCTGGCCCACCAGCATCCGCAAGCCATCAACCAGCAGTTCCTAAACCATCCACCTATTCCCAGAGCAGTTAAGCTGGAGCCAACCAACTCTTCCGTGGAAGTCTCTCCAGATATCTACCAGCAAGTCAGAGATGAGCTGAAGAGGGCCAGTGTGTCTCAGGCTGTCTTTGCAAGAGTGGCATTCAACCGCACGCAGGTACAATTTTAGCACTGAACGTTTTCATTGGTGGTTAAGAATAATATTAGGGACAGAATTGTGACATGTCTTAATTCTTTTTTATCTCTTTAAAAAAGTTTTATGGATCTCTGAGCACATAAATTAGATTAATAAATAATACTTAGTTCATGAAACACTATCACCATTGATCCATGGATGACTCTAATTAATTAATTAATTTCAATAATATAATGAACATCTGTGAACCAGCAGCTCAAACTTGGGATCCAAAATATTACCAATGACTTGGGTCTATATTTGTGCTCCTCTCATCTTTTCTATCTACTTCTCCACAGTTGTAAATCTGATCTTGACTTTAGTGATTATCACTCCCTTGTATTTTAAAAAACCAGTTGTAAAGCTATTTATGCATGCCCCAATCTATCATTTACCTTGTTTTTGAACTTTATAAAGAGTATCATTATATATCACAATTTTATAACTTTTATAAACCCTTTAAAATGTACATGTTAGATTTAAGATATTGATAAACTAATAATGGATACTTTACTCATTTTTAATGTTTTGGTGGAATTATATGCCAATATAATATTAAATGATAAAAAGGTACACAGAACCTGAATAGACTGTGGGGAAAAGAAAAAAAAAGGTAAACAGTTTATTCATATATGTCTTATCTTATTGAAGGCTGTTTATATTAAGCATTCTTTTCCATCAGTGGTTCTTAAATTTGAGTGTTTCTCAAAGTCACTGGAGGGCTGTTAAAACACAGATTTTGGGCCTCTTCCCAGAGTTTCTGATTCAGTAAGTTCAGGGTGGGACCCAGAAATTTGCATTATTTTATTTTATTTTACTTTATTTTTGGCAGCTGGCCAGTAAGGGGATCCAAACCCTTGACTTTGATGTTATCAGCACCATACTCTGAGTGAGCTAACCAGCCAGACCCAGAAATTTGCATTTCTAAAAAGGTACCAGGTGATGATGGTTTGGTGGGCCACGCTTTGAGAACCACTAACCAAGTCCCTTTATGAGTAACAAAAAAGTAAAGGTGCCTAACCTCAGGGAGCTAACAATCTAGTAGCAAAAAAAGTGTAACCAGATAACTATAGTAAAATGTGAAATATGGTGAATAAGGTAGGGGATTGTAAGCAATGGTTGTAGTGGGGATTTATGGCAAGTTAGGGGTGAGTAATTCTTCCTGTAGAATACATATGGTAAGTCTTTAAGAGGACAGTAGATTTAAGTTTAGCCACCCTATTAAATGCAAGGCAGAAAGTGAAGCTCTGTGCAGATGCAAAGATAAAAAAGATCATGGGCAAGCACATATGTAAACAAGTAGAGTATTAAGTTGCCAAGAGTTAGACCTTGACGGATAAATAAAGTTTAACAGGCAAAGATGGGGAAGAAGAGTATTTTAGGCTAAGAGAATTCATGAGAAAAATACTGAGCCAAAAAATTCAGGAATAGTTGGTAGTTGATAATAAAGCTAGATAATTAAAGAAAGCAGGGAGGGCACAGATGAAAAAAGGTCTTGCTAAGAACTTTGAACTTTTGTGGGTCTCGGAAACCATTGAAGGTCTTATGTAGGAATATGCTATGATCCAATAATCAGAATAAGATCGTAGGAAGGTTTTTTCCCCCCTCTCATGATAGCAAAAGGGAAGGAATATTGTTTAGGAGGCTGAAATGTGTGGAAGCTTTGAACTAGGCTGGTGGCAGTGGAGTGGAGAGTACAAAGTCAAGAAACATGGTGGAAATGAAATTGACAGAAAGTGAGTGAAAGGATGAAGAGGGAAGGAGTAAAGATAATGCCAAGGTTAGAGCCTGGTGACTGAGAATAAAGATATAATTAATAAGAGAATCAAGGACAACATTGAAAGAGTGGCATAAGGTTAAAGTGATTTTTTTGATTGAGTTATTTTGACTTTGAAGTGCTAGCAGACTTCTTAAGTGAAGATGTGCAGCAGTCATTGAAAATATGAATTTGTTGCTATTAAGAATTGTCAGAGCTAGAGCAAGAAGTTAGAAAGTCCTTCACAGAGCCTGAGATTTAAAGAGTTAAAGAATGGAATGGGAGAAACCACCACTATCACCACAGCAGCAGCACCAGCATCAGGAAAAGAGAGAGTAGAAATGCCAAGAGAGATGGGGGTAGGTGCAGATGAAGAGTAGGGAGGTAGTAGTGTGAGTATAGAGGACATTAGTAGAGAGTTTCCAGAAGGAGATTTGTCCACATGTGGAAATCTAAGAAGTCCAGGAGGGAGAGCCCTGAAGCCATGCCATGAGATTTGGTGATTGGTTGGGAGAAGTCTTTGGCAAACTTTAAAGTATAATTTCATTATAGTGGTGGGGACAGGAGTCAAAATTTAGGAGTCAAGGAGTGATTAACTGCTGAGGATGCAGTAGCAGATTACTTTTTACAAAATTTGATGTTGAAAGGGAGGCCAAAAGTGGATGCACAACTTGAATGTGATAGGGAGTCAATTTGCAGGATTTGAGAGGTAGTTTGGGGCCTCAGCTGAAGTTCAGTAGCATTAATCTAGTGATAGAATCAACCACTGTGGTGTGGTAACTGTCTTCAATGCTGAAACTGCAGGAGTGGAAGCAGGGAAGAAACAGTGGGATTGTTTAAGGTTCAGTGCTGACATATTATGTATGACAGGAGACCAAGAGAGGTGAAATCTCTTGCTCTCTTGATCTTAGCTAATTTATACATTATATTATTGACAGAGTCTGTTTACATCACTTGAAAATGAGTTCAGAGGTTCAGAGAGACCTGCTCATGTTCTCAACATCACTCTACTACTTTTCTCTTGAGACTCAAAATATTCAGGCAGCATTTGTGTGTCCATAGTTATCTGGACTGGGGTTATGAAAGGCTCTTGTCCTTTTCAGCAAGTCTGTTGCATCCTACTGCAAAATATAAATTAGAAGAATGCATCTGCTGACTCTGTATTTAGCAGTTCTCTGTGTGTTTGTGTGTTCTTTCATCTATCATTCATGTGCATGAGTAGGCATTTCATGGCTAGCCAACATTTTATTGCCTGGTTATGTATATTGCTCCTTTGGCTAAGGATAAAATTGAAAGCATGGTTGTATTACTTTGGATTTTTGAAGCAAATACAATATACATTTTATTCAAATAGCATGAAGTATGAGAGAAGACCCACAATGAGGCAGGACAATGACAAGACCATATTGGTTAGAGGGTATACTCTGCCAAGGCCTAGAGTTCTGGATGTCTGTCTTCTCCTACCTAGTCCTTTTCATCTATTTTTATGGATTAATGATTTTCTTTGGCATCACCATGTTTCAAGTGCCAAGTTATAAAAGGTCTAAGTGAAGCATGGAACACATTTTATTATTTTCCTTCTGCCATTAAATTTGTAAGATGGCTACACCCAGAACAAAACATTCACTTTCAATCAACATGAGCTTGAGTTCATGGGCCAGCCTTGAGGATATCAAATGGAAACTGCATAGGAATGTATGAGTATTTCCTTTTAAAATTCTGCTTTTAATTTGGGAAAGCTTTTCATCCCTCTGGGATCATAACCTGTTGTGTATAAAGCCCAACCTAATCAAGGTAGATGGTATTGACAGAATGATATAGTTTGAACTTAAGCAGGAGGTCAGCAGGCAGATTGTTTTTGCTGTATGTACTGTAGTCACTAACAGCAAGACAGGGCAGCTGGTTTTACCAGCAGCATTGTTAAATGGAAAATATGGTGTACTATGCCATATGAAACCAACCATGGATTTTCCAAATGTTGACCCTTATTTGGGTGGAATCAGATATTTATGAATGATATAATAATTTGCCAGCTATAATAAACAAATAAAATTTAATATTATAGATAATAATATAAATGAATTGTTAATCTTTGCATAGAAAAGAATCTTAACTTTTTTTTATTCTCAAAACAAACAGAATCAGAACTGTTCATTTTAGGTGGACACCTAAATGGACTATTGGAGTTATCTATTGTTATTTTAAACCTGAGCTCCGTAGCTCTACAGTTCAATGGACTGATATTGATATTGTCCAGACCAATTTATGCATATCGACTATGGAGAGAAAGAGAGGGAATGAATATGAATGAGAATGAGACAGAAACAGACATTGGATTTGAGGCCCTATGAGATCCACCAAACTTGTCTTAAATGAATACCACAACTGAGTCTGAATGGTGCATTGTGTGATTATATGAGTTTCAGAGTAGCTTTGCTCCTTGGCCCTACCCCATCTCCAGTGCTTCGTCAGTGATGCAGATGGTGTCTGTGGAAATAATAATTTCAGGAAGCAATAGGACTAGTGCTTTGTCAGATTTCTTTTTTATTATTATTCATTCTTCCTTATTTATATCCTGAATTTATTTTAGTGTTGACATACTTTCACTTACTAGGCCTATGGACGTGAAATAAGTTGCTTGATTCTTTACTGTTTACGTCCTTGCATTTTTAAAGTTTGATTAGGAATCCTAACCTTAAGCATTCTTTTGCCCCTTGTTACTTTATAGACTTAAAAAGAAAAAATTAATCAGAGGCTTATGCCAGTATGCAAAGGTTTATGACAGTATTTTAAAAGACTTAATATTACCAGGGGATGCTTGTGAAATGTCCCCTGACCTGTTAAGGGCATGGTTTCATAAAATATGTACAGTGAATCTTCTTTAATAGATAAACTATTCTCTAATTTATTTAAAAATCCAATGACCTACATATTCATGTGTTCACATTGTTTCCCCTCTGAGACCTTCCATCTGAGCTAATCTGTTAAATGAAGTAGAGGAAGCTTTGATCCAAACTAGGCTAAATCCAATGGAATGGATGGCCTGCCATGAGTGAATGGGAGCATTAGAGTGCCAGAAAAGGGAAATTAGGTGTGATCCTCATATCCTTTTTGTACCACTATTCCTTACCTTGGTGGCAGAGTTCAGGAATCATCCTTACACAAGGAATCAGCAATAAGTTTGTATCAATTGAAAATGAGACTTTTGCTACACTTATTATTTATGTAATATGGTTTTCTCTTTCCTCTAACAAATCATGCCACAACTCAGAAAGTTTAAGGTTCATTTTGTGTCTCAGGTAGTTCTACTGAACCAATTCTTTTTTTTTTTTTTTTTTTGGTCTTTTTCGTGACCGGTAAGGGGATCACAACCCTTGGTGTGGGGTCGCCCGCACCATGCTCAGCCAGGGAGCGCACCGGCCAGTCCTATATAGGATCCGAACTCGCGGCGGGAGCGTCACCGCGCTCCCAGCACCACACTCTCCCGAGCACACCATGGGGCCGGCCCTGAACCAATTCTTAGAAACACATTTTCAGTAGAAGCACAGATGTGTTTTACAAAATATGTTTTGTTTTTTGTTTTTTTTTAATAATAGGTCTCTAATTTGGCACCTTGCTCCTTCTTTAGTTCAATGAAAAAAATCACAGTTATACAATTCTTAACCTTTTTTTTTTTTTTGGTCCTTTTTTGTGACCGGTAAGGGGATCGCAACCCTTGACTTGGTGTCGCCCGCACCACGCTCAGCCAGTGAGCGCACTGGCCATCCCTATATAGGATCCAAACCCACGGTGGGAGCGCCGCTGTGCTCCTAGCGCCACACTCTCCCGAGTGCGCCACGGGGTTGGCCCATTCTTAACCTTTTATCAAAGGCCTTGCTTGAGAAAGCTGTGTGTTCTGGTCTTATCCGGTAGAGAACATAATTTGAAAAATCTTTTCGGTACTTATTTGGTTGACCCTGTCCTCATTTGACTTTGTGAGACTTTACAAAATATCTGCAGTTTACTCATCAAAGCCATATCATTTGAAGAAACTTCAGACCAGGGTCATAGATACAATTTGTGAAGTTACTCAGCCACTGGAGAATGTTTTCAACAGATTGAAAAATTAGATTATCTGATATATCAGGAAAGTTGGCAGTAAGGTCAAGTGCTAGAAATGTAAACATCTTTGTGTGAAATGACATGGATTTTGCTTTTATGCTTTATTGACACAGTGTTTATAATATATGCATGCCCCAAATTATTAAGGTTAAAAATGTCTAAGGACTCGCTAAACATTATATTTTGAAGTGGCACAGTTAGGAAGAAATTTGTAGCACCAAAGAAAATCATGACAACCAAAATACAAGGGTACTTCAAGAAGTTCATGGGAAGATTCATATTATCTTTTAATTCCATTGTTTTACAAACTTTTTGAAATACCCTTGTATTTGGGAGTCTGAGCTTTAGTGTGTACCAGTCAGCTTTGGGGTGAAGAAATTATCTTTTAATGCTTTTGTTTGATTTATACGTATTGTTAGCCAAAGATAGGAACAATTTAATTACATGCACAGTTTATATTTACAGATAACTTGACCTCCTGGATATTCAGAATTCTTTGTCAGTCAATGTCTGGTCTCCAGTCATCATTATTTCTTTGTATCCAGTGAGATACAGCTACTCAGCAAGTCATAGAGTAATAGAGCACAATGTAAATTCAGGGGTCTTGACTCCATGGTCCAGTGAGCTGGTTATAAAACGAAGAGGAAACCTGTGAGGAAAAGGAAGTCCACTTACTGAAGGATGGGCTGTAAATATGAAATCCTGCAGATCAGGCATGAACCTGTTATTGAGTTTTGAAGTAAATAATACACCCTCTTTTGATTTCAGAACATTAAATTAATAAGGTAGGAAGAGATGGCTCTGCTTGCTTCATAAAATAAACAGTCTTTCATTTCAGAATCACTGGCTTGAATTCATAGATTTAGAGATTATAATAATATTAATATCTCCCAGGACAGCAGTGTCTCAAAGTTATTGGATGGCTTGAGAGTAGCCCTCCAGGTAGCAGTCTCACTTAAGTTCCTCTTGCACATATAAAGACTACCTATTGTTAATTAGGACCTTTTAGGCAATCCCATTCCAAAAAACCTGGACTGGTTGGGAAAAAGGGCTAATCTAACAGACTAAGGGCAGACGAGACACTGGCTTTGTTTGTGCCCTGGCTAAAAAGAAGGTTGATTCAGCAGCTGTCAGACTTATACAACTTCCCACATTCCTAAATCCACCTGAAATAGAAACTTGAAAGTAAAAGAAAGTAGGAAGTCTCTTTTTTTCTCCCTTCTTCACAAAACTCATACTAAAGAATCAGAGGAAGCAAATATGATGGGATATGTTCTACTTCTTTCATCCCTGACCAATGTGCAGAGTCCTTAAAATTTAGTTACTGAACTCATAGAAACTTCAGCCTTCTCCATTTTTATTAAGAAAAAGACTCCCTGTTGGTGATAGTTTTATAAGCATTTTTTACCATTCTCCAATGAGGAATGATTGACTCATTTAACATAGATGGGGGTTCTCTATCTTCAATAGACTTTCTTTCACCTCTAGCAAGTATATCTCACTAGAAACCTACACTTTTAGTGTGAAGAGCTACTGTTGCATTATTTAACTAGTCTCCCCAAATCCTGGGTGATGTTTTATAATTAAAGTATAATTTTTATGAAATAAATACAAGGAAACATTAGCTTTATATCCTATTATTTGTGTACTTTTCACCATTGCTTACTTAAAGCAATTTAAAAAAATACACAAGGAGTGTTCCTTTCATGGCTGTTGATTTAAATGATGACTATTTGGCCTGGGGTTAAGTGCATATTTGTTCAAATAAAATGAATTAAGCTTAAAGGCCAGAAATGCTGTGGGAAAAAATATAACCATATCAACTTGAAATAAATTAGAAATTGTTAGATTGTCTCAACTCTACCAACAAGTTTTATGCATAAAATTATCAAAATAGACCACAGCATTTACTTTCAAACTTCTCTGACCGTAATACCCATAAAAAATAACTTTTTACATTATAAGCTGGCACACACACGTGCACATGCATTGCACACACTTATGTATGTCTGTCTCTAGCTCTATTTCTTTTCCACCTCTCTATCCAACTATATATTTCTAAAGCAAAGCCTTCAGGAAAGGAAAAAAAAAAACAAACAAGCAAACAAACAAAAAAACTATGAAACAGCACTCATTCCTTATGTGAAGAACTGTGGTACTTTCTAATCTCTTTAATTCCAATTCATTATAAAAAGTTAATTATCTTCTAAATTAATTTTATGATCTACTAATAATTATGACCCATGTTTAAACAATGATCCAGGTTAAGGCTATTTTAAATGGTTGTGAGGTTTCTTGGAAACCTTTCAAGGAAAGTTGTTTTACATTTCTGAAGTAAAACATGAATATCTTAATTTAGTGCTATTTGGAATATTCGTATTGTCATTTCCCTTTATATAATTATTTATATTTTTTCTTTATACTCTTCTTTATCCCAGATAATTTTAGTTATCCCATTTCCTAAAAGTTATTCTTAATATTTTCTGCCTTTGGTATGAGAAGACATTGAGCAAAATATAACTGGAGTACCTTGAATATTTAAAGTTGTAAATTTAAAATAAGAATTATACTTGGACGTTTTGTTATGTATTTATTGATCGAGTTAACAAGTATTTATTAAGCATTCAGAGACTATGCTAGGCATCATAATGATGGTTAACATTTATTGAACTCTTAGTATGTATCAGGTACTGTTGTAGGCTCTCTAGGGAACCCTATGAGAGAAGTAGAATTAGCTCAGTTTTACAGGTGAGAAAACTGTCCCATAGGGAGATTAATTAATCCTTGTCCAATTAGAGCACAATTCTGAACCCAGCAAGTCTGACTTCGTAACTCACACTCATTAACTACTTTATCTCAATCATTTCTCCTACCATAGAGTGAAAGATGAAAGACCCAATCCCTTTTTCAATAAGGTACAAGGGGTAAACAGAATTCCAAAACAATAATCCTATTGCGGTATAATAAGTATTGTGATCTGTCCCATATGCTATGTGAGAACAGATGCTTTTTGGACCCTGAAGGTGACTGAAGTTAATGAAGAAATATTTTAGCAGGAAAGAATAATGTTTTATAACTGTTTCCAGGACAGAGTCAACTCATGTGTTAATAGACTGCTTTACTTATATCTGAAGGCATCTGATATGTTTGAGATATAAATATTCAATAAATTAATTTTTTTGGCATGTTTTGTTTTGTTTTTGGAAAGTACTATTTTTGCCAATGTTTTGACAAAATAGCCAAAGCTAGTAAATTTGGGGGGCAGGTTGCCAACAGTTGTTTCACAGAACACTCATAGAAACTAGGAATAGCCAGGGCCCAGAACTTTGTGAATGAAATAGTCATGGTGCCAGGTACTTGAGGTGTGAGTAGAAACCGTGTGTGTGCCCAGAGCTGAGAACACCACTGGTAAAATATTTCCAAAGGGAACCTGTTCAGTTCTCTGCTTTTGCTTTTTGATGCTAATGTAGTTAGAAAATTTTGACTTGAATTGTGCATAGTCCCCCTTCCAATACCTAAGACTTCCTAAAGACAACAAGGAGAAAGGGATAAGGAGGAAAATGAGATGTGCCTAATTGCATCTATCATTGCATAGATTAGGTAGGTAAAAAATAGTAAAGTTGCCAGGAATCTGGTTTTGGCTGTTCCTCCATTATATGTGCTCAAGTGTGGCTTGATCAAGGGTATTACAGTTAAGAGAGCACAGACTGTTTTGGCTTCAAGAATCTGGTTGGGCCAGATTTGGCCAGGAATCTGGTTTGGGCTTCTGTCATATACGCTCACTTTGTGTTGCATACTTTCTGTATTCTGATGGCACAAGCTATGTTTTATTGTATGCAATAGAAAGAAAGCTATCTGTGAGACAAGGGTTTCATTTAATAAATTGCAGGATTTGGGTACAGAGAAGATTTGTTCTAAAGTGGAGTTTGCATGATGCAAAATTTCAGTTTCAATTATCTTGTTTTCAATAGCCTGAATGAAAAGATCTTGAGTATAGTGTGTCAGACTTTCAGTACATAGCCTGCCAGGGCCTGCTGCTAGCTGTTCAGAAAAGATAGGACTCCCACTCCCAGAAACATAAAAAATATGCATTCGGTGCCTTCTTTGAGCCCTGTATTCCTGTATATCACAAACTAACCACTATGCTGAAAATGTACATACAGATTCAGCTCCCAAGAAGTTTATAGCAGCACAATGTAAAAGATGGTAAGTGTCATAAATGGGAGATAGAACTAGTGCCATCTCCATTCAGAGGGAGAAAGTATCTCCAACTGCAGTTTAGATACATGTACCCATATATACCTAGTATTTTAGTGTTCTGCAGAATATAGCTCTACAGTAACAACATTTGTCTGCAGATGTTACTTTTGTATATGCATTTACATTTTCAGAGTACATTAATTCCCTTTAGATGCTCAATTCTATCCACCCCATTCCACAAAAATGCCACATTCATAAACTGTCTTTCCTAATAAAGAAATATTGTAATAAAAGAGAGGTTTTATTAAACTAATGCAATAACGACATTTTCTTTGAGGATTTAACATATCATTTTTAATAATAAAAATCAAATTGTCATTGCTGTGCCCTGTATGCCTTTTATTCAAATCAGACTAAGTACTTTGGCTTCATAGTTTAACAATGCTCTGGGGGCCGGGGGGGGGGGGGGG
>NW_007726300.1:193171-277484 GCF_000696425.1 Galeopterus variegatus | reverse complement strand
GGGGGGGGGGGGGGGGGGCGGGGTGTGAGTATTTTTCGCATTACACAAATGAATTTCAGCAGTCAGATTGGTAGTGGAGTTGTAGCTTATGAATATGAGACCCAGGGAAACTTGTTTATATTTGTGAACAGAGGGGGAAATGCCTCTTGGGAGTGACTAGAAGGAAATAAGACTGGAGATTAGGAGAGAAACATTCTGTGAGGTCAGCTTTCAGATGGTAGGATGCCAGTACTTTCTGCAGCCATGCCACTGATTTCACTACTTCAACTAATTCTGAATTGACCACTGAAATTTAAGAGTTCATTTTGTGTGATTAGGCTAGCTTTCTTAAGAGGATACCAGTTTTTGCTGTCCTGTCAGCTGGACACAGACATTCCAGAATTGTGTGAATATTAAGGCTAACAAATAAGCATGCAAAAGGGATAGTGAAATGTGAGAAAAGAGGAGTACCTTTGGAGTGAGGGAGCACCTCCCCCCCCCTTTTTTTTTTGACATTTCAAAGGCAGTGTGTGACAGGCAGGTTATGCTCAGGGCAGAATGGAGGATTAGCCCATGAGTGCCAAGGCCCCTTCCACCTCTGACCTTCTATAATTTTAACCTACAAAATTTGAGTTTTTAAGCTTGCTGATGGTTTATGACATCATTTGTTTAAAGAAATATGAAATTATGGGCTAAAACACATTTTCAGACTCACTACTATGTAATAAATGTTTTGAATCGCACATATTTTAAAAGATGTAACTTGATTTCTGAAGAAGACTGTCATTAAATACCTTATATAATTTGTTCACACATTTCAGAATTAATAATTAAAATATGTTAGGGGAGGATAATGCTTATTTTGTCTAAAATATCTAGTCTAAATATTTCTAAAGAAGTGCTAAGTGTACAATTTTACTTTTATCGTAGCAATCAGAAGTACATATAAGCTGTCTTTGTGGTTTACATGACCTTTGAATATCTACCTTTGTGCAGATTGGAATTCAGCCCTCATACTATTTGCTTTAAATGATAAATGAGTATTTTTTGGATTGAGTTACTTCAGAGATATATGTTATAATAAATAAGGTGAACATTGCAAGTTACCCTTTCTACCTCCCACTTCAACTGCCACAAACAGAAACATAATTTACAAAAATGAAAACAGTCTCCAGCTAGTTTGAGGCTTTTTCAAAAAGAAGCACTGGGGTTTGGCTGGGCTAGTTTCCTCAGTACACACCTGGTGTATATCACTTTAAAAAATAAATTATGCCTCATTAAATTACAATTAAATGGAATCATGATCATTTGTTTTTCTGGAAGGAAGATGTTTTGCATATTGAAAGCCTAATTTGTTGCAGGTGACAAAAAGGCTGAACAGATTATCTAATATCACTTCATTTTAGGGGGTAATGTTTGCTGGTTAGCTTGTATATACTCCAGTAGTTCAGAATTATATTAATGTGGACTATATTATTTTCACTTCAAAATGTCTTCTACCACTTTATCAGTTTTTGTACTTTCTTTTTCTTTCTTTCTTTCTTTTTCTTTTTTTTTTTTAGCTTTCAAGGAAACAAAGACTTCTCTTGTATTTTGGAGTAGGCTTGTTCTTTCTTTTTCTTCAAATGTTCTAATACTGCCCAGTGTCTCCTCTTCCCCTTTGTTGAGTCTCACCATTGTCTCTGCATACACATACTGTCTATATTTAAACTCCCAGCTAAATTAAGTCTTACCTCTTCGATAAAAATTTCCCTGAATCCTGCATTTGACAGTACTTCTCCCTCCCTTGAACCAAGATGGCACTAGTTCTATTGCACATTTATGACATTTGGCATCTTTTACATTGAGCTACTATAAAACCTTCTTTCCCCCACTGGATAGTAAACTCCTTGGGAGAAGAAGTTGTCTCATTAATATTTTCATCCCTCTCTGAGCTTTGTATCAAACTGTAAATAAGAAATGAATTAATGGACCGACTTGTCATTCTTTGAGACTAGGTATATCGAATTTAGGAGTTCCTAGATCATCAATGAGTGATATTGGATTTAGGGGCTTCCTAGGTAATCTGTGAGAGATATAGCCTAATCCTAGAGAGTCACCAAAGGTCTAAGAGGCAAGAAAAATGGATATCTATTAAAATGTAGTCAGTAATGATGTTAACTATTGCTTTCACCCATGGATTGGCCTGGAGGGTGTCTCTAAGGGGCTCGGACTCAGCATTCCTAAAACCTGGCCCAGGTATGTGTTCTCTTATTGCTCTCTTTCAGGAATAAAGGCCCATTAAAGGTAGTTTCTCACCCATCCCAGACAAGGTGTCAAGGACTAGTGCAAAAACAGGGAAGTAAATTTTATAGAGCCGGTCATGATAATGTTTTGTGAATACCAACATATATCACACATACTAACAATTTGGAGCAAACTATATAAATTGTTGGAGAAGTATGGAAATCAAAAGTTCATTGACAGGAAGTACAGATTCAGAAACTGTAAGGTCATTTAATTTGTTAGAAAGAAATATTTTAAAATACTAGAAAAAATAAGGACTTCAATTTTTCATTTAAAAAATTAGCCCAAATTCTTTGTTGTGTTTGGAGATTCCCTATATTAGTAAACAAGCTAGATGGCATTATATTATCTCTCATTTTGCACTTCGAATTATTTTGCGTTTAATCAATTTTCTGACAAGCAGATATTCTTTGCTGGTGCTGGAAATTATATGCAGCTTGCAAAAACTTCTATTAATGGGCTAGGGAAAAGGCAATTAGAGGTGTTGGGCCTGACTCCCATCTTTTTCCAGTGGCTTGTAACCAAAAAATGAAGGTATCTCTCTACCTTGTGCAGATGTTTGTTCTACTCCTTTTCAGTCAACATGTTTCCTGGTCTCACATAACCTTGGCTAACACCATGGAGGGAATTATTATAATGTCTCCCTGGAGAAGGCTCTGTTGCCTATGATGAGGAAAATACTTAATGATCACTTTATTTAATACTTGCAATATGTTTTAATATGATTACTGATATGAAAGTTTAATAAGCAATATCTTGGTTAATTTATTAATCCCTCCATTTACACATTCTCAATATTCATGACCTTTCTATTCATAAACATACATCTTTTTTTTTTTTGGTGCTCAGGTGCCACGCCACATTTTCTGTATCTCAGGCTGCATAATGGGAATGTCCAATTGATACCTCCTGCCTGGCTGGTTGATAATTAAAATGCCAGATGACGTAGTGGCAAGGGCTTTAGAAATATTTATGTGAAATAAATTATTAACTTATGTTCTATTCAAGACAGTTTCAATGTTTTAAACATTTTCTTATCTTGATAATTAGATGGGGTGATGTGTGGTATATATAAGTTATGCTATAGATTTCCTTCTGGTTTTTTCCCCCTCTGATGATTTTCACGTAACGAAATAAACTCATCGTACATTTATGATCCTGTTGAATTTGTACTACATTTTTTAAAATCCCAGTTTAAATAGTTAAAAGCATATAAACAACAAAAATGGAAAAAACTCAACAAAATAATTCAATCTCTTCCTGTGCCCACTAGCTAGCCACTTATTATCAAAAATGTCTCAGATAAAAAGAATCCACCTTGGGATCACAGCTACATAGATGAAGGTTTAGTAAGTAATTTGGAACAGTGTTCTAATCCTCTGGGGATAATATAAGGAGGTGTTGGTTTGAGACTTTATCTTCAATTTGGCAAATGAAACAGAGGCAACAGTATATTTCACCAGCCCCTTAAAATACCAGTATTGTATCTCTTTCACTTCACAAATGATGCTACTGAGCAGTCCTTTCAAGGATGCTTTGTCTTCATTTTCCTTAGAGATGGATTAATTTCCTTGATAAGGTTGTCCAATATGTAAAATATGTAGGGGAAGGAGCTATACAGTTTCAAAGTGGGGGGAGAAAAAAAGTGAACCAAACAAGAAACAAATAAAAACACTGTGTGCTTTTGAATGATTTTTTTATTGATTACAAATGAAGAAACATAATTTTGAGCCATGGTCCATTAGAATAATAATTTTTATGTCACTATTTTGTATGTAAGATCTTTGGTGTAATGTACTTCACAACCCATGAAAATAAGTTCACGGTGGAAAAATAAGTTTACAAACTTTAAGATACCTTTGAGATATCTTGAGTATAGTCCTAATAACTATCATCAAGAATATATCTATGTTGACCCTAAAACTACTTCAAATTTTAGTATTTTGAGATTTATCCAAATACTAAAGTTAATTATGAGATAGAAGTAGTAGAAGAATGGAGAAGGGAGGGGAGGAAGACCAATTCATCCTTTATGTGCAGGGCTTATCATTAAAGAAAGCTCAGAAAACATTAATCTTAGTGTCTTACTGGTATTGGAAAGTGGTAGTGATTTTATTTTTACATACACATCCTACCTTGCCCTCTCCGTGGGCATACATGCACGTGTACACACACACATGCAGGTGTGCTTACATGCACACATGCACACAGGCACACAAACACACACACACACCCCACATGCTGCTCTTTAGTGGTGTTTATATATGCATTTCTACCAAGTATTAGTTAGGATTTCTCTAGTCAAAGTAACATGACACCCAAGTTGTAAAACTATCAAATGACATAGTGCTTGTAGATTCCTTATAGTAAAACTGTTTTATGTGATGATTTACGTGGTGATTCCTTGGAGTACTGATAACTGTATGATGCACATTCTGATAAGTGACATTTGCTTCCCTATATTACAGTGCCTTGCATTATTTTACAACATTGCCTACCTTACCCTGCAGATTTCTACCCAGCCAGAGATGGTATATTCCTCTTGTATCCAATGCCTTTTCATATTTAAGCCACATATTAGAAACCTGATAATGTTTCATTTTCATTAATTTTCAACTTAGTGGAAACATCTTGGTATCTCCACCACCTTACCACAGTTCATGGAAGTGACTTTTCATGATTTGGGGTTGCCCCATCTGTTCTGAGATTCAGGATTAACATCTCAGCTCTTCCTGGGGGATAAGCCTAAACCCTAATCTTAAACTGCCCAGAGAAGGGATATTAGCTGGGAATGTACCTTAATGCCTCTGTGTGGTAATCCAACAACTGTGCAGAATGGAAACGGATCTGCATCTTTCCAAAATATTACAATGTTCCAACTCAGATCTCCAGCCCTTTTCTTGAGTCCATACTACTTTTCTCTAGACTTGGCAACATTTCTTTTTCTTTGTGAATTCTTTGTCATCAGAGAAGATGAAAACACTAATTTCCTATTTAAAACTTTTTATTTGGATGATTCACACATTCAGAAGGTATCTGAGCCTATCATGGCATTCTGTACACACTGTGTGTGGCCCCTCACTGGATGTGACTACATTTCCATTGATTTAAATGGTGAGGTTAAAGCTTCTCCCATCAGGGCATCTCACAAAAAGGTTTGGGTGCCCTCTGGTACATATGCAAGGATAACTGTTGTGTGGCTTGGGAAATTATCAGAGGGTTAACACAAGTTCTATCCATTTGCTTTGGTTTTTTTTTTTTTTTTTTTTTTTTGCCATAAGAAACATCATATTGAAAACAGTGGCCGGTCACAGAGAAATTCAGCCAAACTTTTTTTTTTTTTTAAATTGATGTAAATCTCCCATGCTGTTTAAATGTCGGAACTAAATTTACCAAACTTGGCAGATTTGTAAAGCTGAGCAGGACTGCCAAGTGTTCCCAGTTTCAAGCAGAGAGAGTTCTAACAGTTCCTGAAATACTTGTAGGAGGCACCTGGTGGTAATTGCAGTTTCACAATTCTTCCCAAGTGCCTACCTTGCTAGCTGGCATCTCTGTACACCGATGATTATTACAGTGATGACAAAGTGTCAGAACAGAACGGTCCTAAAACAAGGCATAGCCTCTGGAAGGCAAGCGTGTTTCTACAAAATCTTCTTGCTGGAGAACCCTAAGGAATTGGCTTGAGGTCCTTGACATCACAGCCAGCTGGTTACACCAGACAAATAAAGGGGGAAAGAGCCAGAAGACAGAAACCACACACATATATCTGCAGATATGACTTGACCTATTTTTTTTTTCTCATTTAATTAGGGATTGTTGTCTGAGATTCTGCGTAAGGAAGAAGATCCTCGGACGGCCTCTCAGTCTCTTTTAGTAAACCTGAGGGCCATGCAGAATTTCCTCAATCTGCCAGAAGTGGAACGGGATCGCATATACCAGGACGAGAGAGAGCGGAGCATGAACCCCAATGTGAGCATGGTCTCATCGGCCTCTAGCAGTCCCAGCTCCTCCCGAACCCCTCAGGTGAGATTTGATCCACTGACTTTTCAGTCTTTGCCTTGGAAACATCTTGCCTTCACTAATACTGTGTTTTTCCTCGAAAACTAAGAGACAAAATTCAAGAATTTCTTAATCCACTGAACATGTTGGTCAAAGGACATGAACCTCTGGCTATGTAATAGTGTAATCCTGTACTATATCATATGCCATTTCCATCTCTTTAGGAAAGGTGCCCATTCTTCCATATGTAGCAGGTGAGGGGAGCAGGTAGGCAGCAGTGTGTGGAGGGGTAGGCTCTAGAATTTCTACAGACAGCTGCTTAGTTATCAAAGAAGGGGTTAGAAGATTTGTGTTGAGGCTGAATTAGCACATTGCTTTTCCTTAAATTTTATGTTTATTCGGATGGAGTGGAGGGTTATTGAGGGCAGAGGACAGAGCTCTGCTTTATGCAATCTAAAAAAGGCAAAATGGGGGAAGACCTGTGCCTAGTGAAAGCATGCACATGTTAGATCAGAATGGTATCACTCAATGATCCCTTAGAAAATGATAGTGGAAAGGTAGGCCTTAATGATTTTCCTTCCTGGGATGATCTCCACATAGGATTCAGTGACTCCTGTTCTCCACACACTTTAAAAGTGTGCTATTCTCAAGTCTTCCTACAAATATGTGTGTCTGGTAATGCTGTGTCAAGGTCTCAAGGCAGTCAGAGGTCATTTCCAGTTAGGATCTGAGGCCACTCATTTCTAGCCTACTCCCTATTTCCCCTAAACTTTTAACTCTCAGTAGATTTATGATAAAACTATCCCATTCACTGTTGCTAGAATGGTAGCAAGTTCTCTCTGAGTGATAGTTTTCAAACCAGTATTTAATGCATATATATTTATACAAATCCAAAAACTGGGTAATTCAAAACTAAGGATCATTTTGCATAGATACTGTAGTTTTGGTTTTATAAGTTTGTTTTCTGATTAATTCCAAGAAACGCATTAAGCATAGAAACAAAATTTTATTTTAGTAGAAACATTTGAGCTTCTTCAAGTGCAATTCATTTTTTCACACATCTTAACTCTTTTTGTATTTTTGCACTCTGCAATAGCTTTTTAATTGAAGATCATTTTCTATCATGCACTGACAAATTGTGTTACTTACACTTTAGTGAATTATGAGTTTTAGTTACTTTTAAATGAAAAATGAGTCTCTTGACTGCTTATTCTGGACATGTGTAACCAAGTCTTTTTATTTATTTATTAAAAAGTTTTGGGGCATGCATATTGAGCTCCTAAGTTGGGTAAGTTGTTAATTTGCACTAATATTTGCTTCTATTAAATTCACCAGTATTTTTGCCACTTTTGAAGCTCATGAAACTGTTATAGGAGAGTCTAGCCATGCTTCTTGACCATTTATCTAGGCAGTTCTTCTGAGAAAGTCACTTCTATTTCTTAGAAAATAACACAGGTCTGTGTGTTTTGTTTTTAGCTCCTTTATAATATTTTTCTAAGAAGAGTATACCTTAGGTACTTTTTTAAAGACCTGATAGTTTTCGGAGCCAGACCAACTTACAAGCCCACACAGTTAGGGTCAGTATTTTGCTTTTTGGGGGACAGAATACCATCTAGATAAAAGTGCCCTTTAGGGATAAGTATAACAGGCAAATTGATTATTTCATTTCACAGTTTTGAGATTTCTGAAAATAAATATGAAATATTTAATCGTGGGTTTTTGGTCTCATTTTTTGGTGGCTGGCTGGTACAGGGATCCAAACTTTTTTTTTTTTTTTTTTTCCTTTTTGTTTTTTTTTACTGACCGGTAACGGGATCGCAACCCTTGGTGTCGCGCCCGTACTGGGGACCGGCAATGGGATCGCAACTCTCAGTGTTGCGCCTGCACCGCGCTCAGCCAGTGAGCGGGAACCGGTCTCAGGGATCCAAACTTTTGACCTCGATGTTACACCACACTCTTACCAGCTAAGCTAACCAGTCAATCTTAAACATGTTTCTGAGAATATAGTCATGGCACCGCATTTGCACATTCTGTAGAATTTTCTTCTTTTACTGGGGGGGGGGGGTAAAGAATGAGAAAGGGAAACTTATTAAAGTCTTTTAAAACATTTCATGATTAGCTACTTAAATTCCTTAAAATTCCTTACAGACATATCTCAGTAGTAAAGATCCATAGCACAGTAAAGCTTTCATTGTGAGAAGAGATAATAGAGGAGTCTGTACTTACTCATCCTTTCAGTTGGAGTCAGCAATTTAGTACATACAGGCAGTCTTACATAAGCATGGAGAGATCATTTTTCAAAAGCCATCAACATTTTATTGTGGTTTCAAAACATATTGAAGGAATTCACATTTGAAATTAAACCTCTTTTCTCATAATCCTTTAAATGGGCCAGTATTCCTTGGTGTACTTAATAATTACCAAATAATAGCATAAAGATAAGGATGATTGTAAAGTGCTTACTGTGTATCAGTTATTGTGAGCATTTTGCATGAATTAAATCCTCACCACTTTGTGATATTATCCCCATTTTACAGGTGAGGAGGTTGAGGTTTAGATGAGTTAAATAGCTTGTATTAGGTCACATGGCTGAGTGGTAGAGCTTGGATTTGAACTCTAGGTATTCTGAGTCCAGAACCTGGGCTCTCAACCATATATTATAGTTTCTTGAGGGGTTTCATTTTAGCCCTCAGGCTTCTAGAGAAGATTTGACAGGTGCGGCTAATGAAGAAAACTGAATTGGGAAAAAGAGATGATATGCTGAATTATTCACTTAACAGGAAAAGCATTGTGGGTTAACTAGAAATTTGGGGGAGAAAAGGGAGTTCTTTGAAAAAATTACAGAGACTTCGATTATTATGGGAAAGTCCAAACTAGAGGTGAGGAGGATACCTGTAAAAACAGCATCCAGAATAAATCACAGATGTTGGAGGCAGTATAATACAGTGCTCCTGAGCCCATGCTTTGGAGCCTGAAGATGTGAGTTCAGGTCATGGTTCCTTCACCCGCTGTTGCTGGTCCTTCTAGCCAGCTAAGTATCCTCTTTTATTTCAGTTTTTAAAAATTGCGTGATAATAAAAGTAAAAACACTTTCTAGAGTACCCGGCACATAAAAAGTACCCTATAAATTATACTTATTATTACTTTGTAGATATTAGAAAATAGTACAAGACAGGGAAGTCAAGGAGAATGCAAAAGTCAATGAGCACTTTTAAAAAGTAAAGCTTTCGTGGAAATTTAGAATCTTAATTCTGGCCTCAAGACACTGTTGATAATGATTGCACGGTGTCCAAACTGCATGCCATGTCTTTCTCCAGATCCACAGGCTGCTGGATCCATTGAAGACCAGCTCAGGGCATCCACATAGGGAAAGTTGTGGTTTGGGGACAGCTCCCTTGATTTGGGATGCTAGGTTGAATGGAAACAAAAAGGAAAAAAATAGTTTAGACCAGTTCAGCCTGGAGTGCCCAAGGATCAGGGCTGACTGTTCCTGGAGCCATGTTGCTAAGAGTTCTAAGAAACCAGCTCAGCGCCTCTCATTAGACACCAGCAAAGACTTTTAAGGTTCAGACCAAGCAAATGCTCTCATAGTCTTTTGGATCAAGTAGATTCAAACGTTTTAGGGTTATCCTAACCCCAAGAAGTACAGACACCTTCTATATTGCCCTTCATTTGTCTCTGAAGCTGATGGGAAATCATTCAATTAAAACGAGCACAGCAGAATACATAAAACCACAATATGAGTTTAAGAAAATGAAAACGGCACATCAAAGGCATTCTGAAGCCTAGTTTTATGAAATGAAATTTTGTTTCATTTCCACTGATTTCCTAGGTGAAATTAGGTGACTGTCTGGGTAGCATAATGATGATAATGATGGGAAACCATACATACTCAAATGACATACGTAAAGCTTTAATAAAGAATGAGACAGACTCAGGGGAGTGCATTAAATTGAGTAATAATTTATTATTTAGAGACCTCTACCCATTTACTCATTTTTTCTGGAAGAATTGGCTCTTCCTCCAAGGTGTGCCATTTTTAGAAAGAAAAAGGTAACTGTGTGTGTGTTCTGCATGTTTGTTTTGCAGTTAGATCGTTGCTTATTGTTTGGTGCCCAGGGTAGCTACCCTACCTGTGAACCATCCAGGGTACTGTGAGGGAAAAGGGTTGACAGGGTTCTGCATGTCCTATAGGAATGCACTGCAATTATTTCCAATCACAATTAACCTGATTAGAATAATGGACAGGAAGTGTCCCTCTGTAGCTAATGCAGTTTGGCATCAGCTGACTGAAATCCTTTGATAATTTCTGCACAGATGGCTGGGCTGAATGCAGCACTTTTTAAATTATTATTTTCATGGTCTCTTGGTAGGCCAAAACCTCGACACCAACAACAGACCTCCCTATTAAGGTGGATGGCGCCAACGTCAACATCACAGCTGCCATTTATGACGAGATCCAACAGGAGATGAAAAGGGCCAAGGTGTCTCAAGCCCTGTTTGCCAAAGTGGCTGCAAATAAAAGTCAGGTGAGTGGTTTTTAAAAGAGCAAAATCTAGGGCTGGAATTAGACCTTTCTCCTCCTTCCACCAATAAAAATACATCTGTTCCTATAATAATAATAACAATAATAATCCCCAGGGAACCTGTCACGTTCTGCCTTTTGCTCCACAGTTTGCTTTTGCTCCCATTGGAGTTCAAAATAGGGACTAAGCCAAAACCTCAGGTATTTTCTTCTAAAGAATTTTTTCAAAAAAAGAATGAGCCTTGAGTGATTTGTCTCTTTTCTAAACAGTGGTATGTGCTTTTTTTGTTGTCGTGCTTTTTCTTTCTTTCCTTTTTTTTTTTTTTTTGTATTCATGCAAAATTTAGAATGTGTATAACAGCACCTTTCTTCAACCAAGTTTTAAGCAGGTCTCATCACCTCTTATTCCCAGCAGGGCAATGGCTGACTTTGTTATAATAACCACTTTTCCCCAGCCCCAGAGACAGCTTTCCATGTCAGGTGTTTCTTTTATGTACAGAATACAGTTGTTTTTTCAGGAGAAAACACACATGAGGAGTCCAGAATAAGTGTTAAAATCCTTTAACAGAAAAACATAGACGCTTATCCAGTAAAATTTTTCAGAGTGCCGTGATTGTGGGGAATGCAATACTCTAGGGAAAAGGGCAGACAGATGCTTGGGTTTTTTATTTCTGAAAGCAGCAACAGTTGTGGGATCTATTATCTGTTTCAGTTTGTTTAAAGGGACAACTTCTGCCCTATTCTAGAATCTTAGGTTAGTTTGAGGTGCTTACTTATTTATGTCTAGGATGAACAATTAATGCGAGGTAGAGGAAGTAGAAGTTAGTTAAAACATAATTTTGAGAGTCCTTTGATTCTGAGCTTGATTTCCTCTGTGGCCTTGAATGACAAATGTTTTCATCCCTACATATGTAAATGGTGAAATGGTCCATCATCCCCCTAACAGATCTTCTGTTAGTGTGCTATAAAGAAAGGAAGTTACTGAGTATTGTATTTCTATTAAGCAAGAAGGTTTTCAATAAAAATTAAGGTTTTAGAACTTAGAAACCTTTAAATGATAGATAGTTAAATGTTATTGAGACTAATTCTATGGTTTTGGGATAAGCCAGTTTTACCTGCAATTTTTCAGTAACCTGACAAGTAATTTTCAGATGTTGATAAAAGGGAAGGAGAAGTAGAATACCAAGGAATTTTGAAGAGGATTGAAATGTTTGTTTCCCTTTTCAATTTCAATATAGTAATTTTTCTAGATTACTCTGACTCTCTCTCATCAATGAAATCAATGAAATACAGTTTGCTAAGACATGATGTCCAGCCATAGTATGAAATAAATGAAAAGAAAATACCATAGAGCCTTCTTAAACTGTTAAATGCATAAAATCCCATGCACCACATGGCAAAATATAATGAGAGTTGGACCTGTTAAACGAATAAAGCTGTTAAATGCATAATGCCACTTGGCAAAACTACTGTGCATTTAATGGTTTTCCACTGTGTAATAAAGGACATATGTGGTAAATGTGCAGTGAGTATAAAAGCTGCACAATTGATTTTGCAAACCTGCCCCTTAGTCATGACTTGATGTAAATATCAAAGTTTCACTCAGCCCTTTTTTTATAAGCAGCTTATAAGAAAAACTGAAGACCACAGTCTGAGAACTTGATTCAAAATGCCTATAATAGTCCTGTTGACTTGGCACTCTGACTTTTGGAAACAGTGGTGCCTCCGGCCTCCCAAAATAATTCAGGTGGCTGATTGAAAGCTGTCTTTGCCAATTGGCTAAAGCTTAGCTTTCCAAATTTTTGATGCCTCCCAAGAGATCAGTAGCCCTGATCTTGTAGAGTCTGGAAGAAAATGTAGTTCTGGGAATTAATATGCCAAAGGGTGAGATTGAGCCTAAGTGTTCTTTTTTCACTGAGATAGTGATCTTATTATAACTTAGGAATAGGGGACCTTATTGGAAATAGCTGACTAGGTAGGCAAATCAGGCGTTATGTTTATAAAAAGTGGTACTGCCTGACAAAATGAACTTAACCAATAGTTTCAAAGGCAATTTAACATAAGATACTCACTCCATTTTATAAATACCAGTGTTCACTTGATAAAAAGCATATTTAGTGAAGTCAGTTGTATGATTTGGAACACTGCACATATATTCGGTGCATATCCACAAGGTATAGATGTATGCGTGTGCATATGTATATAACTAATGGTGGGACTTTACCTCTCCAGGCTGCAATGGGGAATGGCCACACCTACTTCACTGGATTGTGAGGACTGAAAGAACAAAGGTTTTATCTTCCTCTCCTGAATTCCCTTCTCTCCCTCTTTTATTTTACTTTGGAGGGATTGGAAGTTTTGGGGTTACTGAGTGGGCAAATGCATAACAGGGGCTTTTCATTCCCTTGGAAGTGAAATTAGGGGAACCTTTAATTAGGAACTTCTATGAACTGGAGTAGGCTTGGAGCCCTGAAGGCCCAGTTCAAATACACATAGCAACCCTCCCCTTCCATTTGAAATTTCTTTTAAAATAGAAATGAACCCTCCATTAAACTTCATTCATTCCTTGGTGCGAATTGCTGTAATCAGCTATTAAGAATAATACCTAACAGTGTCCTGTGTGTTAGGGAACCTTTGAATGAAGAATAGGAAAAAGGGGAAGAAAATTTTAGAGAGATTAAGGGTGGTGAGCCAAGATGGCTAAATGTTTGGGAACAGGCACAAAGTGGGGGTGGGAGAGGTAGAAAAGGAATTGAAAGGGTGACAGACTAGTCCATGGTGAAAATCCATTATGGGAAGTGTGTGTGTTTCCTTAGTGCATTGGTTACAACAGGATGCATTTGTAGGGTCACAGACCATCTCCTCCAGCTCAGCCCCAGCTCCTTTGTCATGGCCAGGCCAGTCCATCATCCAGTTCCATTAGATATTTCCTATCTGGCTCTTGCCTCTTTCTTCATGGGAGAAAAGTCAAAGAAGAACAAAGTAAGAGGGAAAGACACACTTAGGTACATTTCACCTTGTACTTTTATTTTTGATTTGGGATCAGTTTAGTTGTTTAGAATAATTTAGTGTGTGTGAATTCTGAGGAGTATCTTTCTCTTCTTTTTGCAGAATATTCAGATTGTTGGTTGTTGGTCTTTAAGGGATAGGATGACACTATGGCCAGTGAAATAGGAGTGAGGGGTTCTTAGTTGGAGTTATAATGTAAAGGTGTATAGGACGTTTTCTGTAGAACTTCAGTCTGACCCTCTCGTACAAAGGGCCACCAAGGAATGAATCGAGTGGCCACAGGAACCCCTCGTTCCTCAGCAGCTTCTGGTAATCTTCTTATCCCTCTTACTTTACTCTTTTCTTCCCCGTTGCCCATAATCACCTGTGATCTGGGAAGTGGAAATCCAGAGGGGAGAAAACACAGTAACCTATGGGCACTCCTACTGCAGTCCTCCAGTGATGGCCATGTACTTTGTCACAGCATCTTCTGCCATCTTTCTTTTGCTTGACATCAATTGCTGCATTCCCCAGACACTAATTCATTGTTTCTCTCATATCCTGCTCTCTGTTCTCTTTCATAGCCTCGTAGAATGCTGAGGATCATCTGAAGTTGGTTTTCTTTTGAGAAGAGAGTGAACATTGTATAGCCCAAGACCCAACTCTACATATATGACTGTCTTTTCCTACAAGGTTTGGGTAAAAATAGAGTAGGGAGAGAAATGAGAAGGGGCTTAGTTTAATTCCTATTTTCCTTCCCTCCACTAAAAAAATAAAAACAAACTAATGAACAAACACTTCAGGAGGGCATTGGGCTTGCTTTCTCTATCAGAAAGATAGAGGGAAGTTGAGACACTGCATTCTGTTCTGTATGGACAAAGGGAAAGAGATAGCCTGGTGTAAACCCCAGATGGTGGTAATGAAAGAGCCAGCCCCAGAGGCTGTTGGGATGAAATAATGAGGGTGATCTGGGAACAAGAAGGGACCCAGAGAAGTCTTTGGTGAGATGACGTTGGTAGGATGCTCTCATCTCCACCACGGTTTAAGGACTCCTGCCAATCCTAGAATTCTCCTCCCCATTACTCCCCCCACCCTCTTCCAGGCCCGTGATCTGTGGGAGCTAACTATAGAGTCAGGAATGATAAAGGCCTTCTTTCTACTACAAAAGAGCGTAGGAGGCACAATCATGATCTCATTGTAGAGCTAGAGGAGATGGATTTCTGGCCTCTACAATTTTGAAATCATTTTTCCCATAGAAACTGTTCTACATGGTGATTGTGTTTCAATATGTTCTATGCTTCATGTACACTATAATTAAATAAATTTTGTGTAGTGACCTTTATACCTTATCACTATCTTTCTACAGCAAATATATATGTGAGGGCACTTCAGAAAGTTCATGGAATATGGAATTAAAAGATAATACAAGTCTTTCCATTAACTTTTTGAAGACCCCTCATATATATTATGAGTTCTCAACAACTGACTTAAATTTTATTCCTAAATGAGAGGCTACTTCTGTTTTAGATGTAGTTTACGAGCTTAAATTTTATGAACTTTTTTTTTTTTTTTAGTCTCTCCTTATAGCTGGTCTAATTTGCTTTATAGGCTAAATGATTTAAAACATACAGGTCTCCATGGCAGATCCTTTTTAAATAAAACAAAACCAAAGGAAAGAAAGACAACTTTACATAAAAAAAAATGGGTATATTATTTGGTTCGTTGTTTTTTTTTAATTGTTGTTTGTTGTTGGCGTTTATATCACATGCAGTATATGTGCTAGCGTTTTCTTCATTCAGTCATGGATTACTGTATTAATTTATGTTTTTGTATCTCTTTTAAAAATATCCCAAGCATAATTGTACATATTTCTTTTTTAAAGAAATAACTTCTATTTTATGATTACATATGTAATAACCTTCTTATTTAGAAAATTCAGAAAGTGAAAAAAAGTATGAAGGCAAAAACGTGGATCACCCACAATTCCACAACCCAGAGGTAGTTACTATGAGCATTTTAGAAACTTTCCTTTCAATACATACATGTGTGCATGGGAGTATACATGCATGTTCATATCCTCACTGAGATCATACCTCACAACACCTAATTATAAGACAATTTAAAAATACAATTATTTTTTTCAAGGAAAGCTTTTCATGTAGCAGAGTAAATTTACAAAATATAAAATATTATCTTTAGTGTCATTACTTAGTTTCTTGGCCTTAAATATTGCATGAGGATCAAAGTTTTGCTACTTTGCACAGACAGTGGTTTGACCTTTATCTTATATTATTAAGTTCTTGTAATAGGGGTGCTTTATTGGGCCTGAGATAGCTCAAGCATTAGAAATAGATGTGTGGCTACCCTGATCTCTCTGGTATGAAGAGTGATAGGAAGTACAGGCTATCGGATGCTCTGTGTAAAATGAGATGGTGGTCTCAGTCTCAAATGATTTAGATTTTGCCATTTGTATTCAGCATGTAAGGCAAGCTAAAATGGAGTGGGTGGCCTTGAACAAGTAGCTGCCCCCTAGGCCAGTTTCTTTGGAACATAATCATCTGAAAGCCTATCAAGGAGCAGTTTCTACTCTTGTCAGTCTGGGCAGGTATACAACAATTTAGGGGCTGTCTGCACTAAATTTTGAATTTGAGCTTTCAAATTCAAAAAAACTAATATACTAAAATTACCATTTGAAAAAATTATGATGCCTAGTGAAGAAATTTCTCAAAATTCCCAAATGCCACGAAGTGGACAGTCAACACAGTGATGCCTGAGCATCAAGCCGAGCCCTTCAGTTTCCCCTCCTTTTTCTCTCAGCATAATCACAAGGGATTAGATTCTAATGAGGGACTCTTAGCAGAAATTTTCAGAAGACCAACCTCATAATGAAGAATTGGGTTCTTTTTACCACTCTCACAATTAATTATGTTAATGTTTCATGCTCTAAAACTAGCCTTTATAGGAGTCTTTAATTAGATGTCAATGTAGATTAATCACAGAGTTCATATGCAGTTCTTAAAATATCAAATACCTTTAACTCATCGCTACAATTTTTTTACTGATTTTAAACTCATCTTTATCTACTGCAGAAACCCTGGAGTTGCTTTATTTTGTCTGTTCATGACATGGTACCTTTGGAAACTTACATGTGACTTTGAGGCAAATCATGTTGCCATATTAAAGTCACCTCTCTGAACTCTCCCCAGTCCTCTTGGGAAGAGAACATTGAGTTAAAGCATGGTTCTTACAGTGAGAGAAGACTGGTGCCTCTGAATGGCTCCTACCACTTTGCTATGGAGCCTATTCATCTTCTTTTCACAGGCCAGGCTAGGGTGTCAGGAGGCACACACTTAAAGAACCATACTCCTTACATATCTGGCCCTAGTCTCTTGCTTGCCTCACTCTATTCCACACCTTCATCTTCCAAAAAAGCCTGGCTTCTGGTTTTCTGCTGTGTCTTTTTCAAGTTGTTTTCTCTGTTCTGAGGAAGTTTGCCTAATATACAGGGCTGTGACACAGGTATGCTGGAATTTGGACCTGAAGTGAGACTGGAAACATTTTGGTTATTTTCTGCTTGATATTTTAGCCTAGTGTGTTTGCTGTTAATATCTTTCTAGTGGTTAAGTGGAGAAGAACAAGATTCCAGATTCCAGATTCTTTCTTCTTTTTGACTGATATGAATGGCTTTTTCAGGTGCATGTACTCATGTATGTATGTGTATACATATTTATATAAGTAAAGGCATACCAAGCCTCCGTAGTATTATATAGCTTATGTACGTCCCATGGATCTATGGTAAGGAGGGTGACAAAATTTTATGGAATTCCCTCTTGACTTGAGCCCTCTTTAGCAGAGGTTAAAGAGTTGTTCTGAAATAAGATTTTCATTGCTCTCAATTACAGACCCAATCTTGAGAAACTCATCCGTAGAAATGTGAGAGACATATACCTTATAAGGTAGCCCAGAGACAGGTGAAAATTGGTCCCCATGAAAATACAGTTTAGAACTTAGTATACAATTTTGAAAAATAAGAAAGAGAAGCAGATCATTTTTACTTATCACATTCAAGGTATAAAATAATTAACCTTGAACTGTAACCAAATGCTAGCACAAATCTTCTTTCAGGTTAGATGACCTCCTCGTCAGGAATTCACTGAAGCCCTTGACGAGTCTCCCTTGTAGTTAGCCTTTTATCCATTTCGGTTTTCTTGATTAGGTTATCTTGAATCATTAGGGGGTTTATTTATTTTAATAGACACTTATTGGATTCATGAAAAGAGAATTCGGTGACTAAGAAACAAGAGCTGAATATTATCTGGCTCATTTCACACTTCAGAAGAATCTCAACCAGCTGAAAAGAAATCCTTTCACAGTTACAAAAGTTTGTTTGGGGACTTTATGTGCTTCCATTTAGAAAGTGAACTGTCTGTGGTTAATAATATGAATTTTCTTTTGAGACACTCAGAAAACATTTCCTTTTGGTTACATATGCTGACATTTTCTGTATTGAAGATGTGGGTGAGTAAACGGCCTTTTACATTTCTGCTGCAAGAAGCCTTGAGTCATTCTCCTGAAGAACTGTTCATTTGCCGACTTTTTCATTCATTAGAGTTCCTGAAGGGGCAAAAAGGGTGGGGGGCTACTTACTATTTAATTGACTAAATTCACTTGTCAACTCTGTGTTAGGCACATCAAGGGGAACATCACTGTAACAATATCTTGCCTTCAAAGAGAGTATAGCCTTACTCGACAGGGACAAAGTTATTTACTCTCTCTTGCTGGTGACCAAAGCAGGCTGTGAATTTGTGATTAGTGCTGAGCAAGTCCTGATTTCTATCTGTTCTGAAATAGTACAGAAACTGGAAAATTTGTTGTAAACATAGACCTTTTTTTTTTTTTTAAGGAAAAAACATGGAGACTGGGAGAAGTTTGAGTCATAGCCAGTGTCCTGAAGAAACTTGTAGTGACATTTCAGTACCATGGACAGGAATCCCTCTCTTCTCATATGCTCTCCCAGCTCTCCACCTCCCCATATCACTTAAACATAAGGTTTAGAGCTAGGGTTCAAACTCATATCTGATAGGCTCCGAACTGAAACACTGGGCCGTATTAATGTTTTTTGAAAGACATTCCTGTTCATTTGAACATTCTCAGCCTTTGGTATGTGATTTGGAGTCTACCTGAACTTTTTACATCTTTAAAATTTTTTATAAATGAAATAGATATTGCCATTCCTCATTCATTTACAATCCAGGAGAGCTTAAAAAACTCCCATATGCACAAGATCAACAATGACAACAATAACATACACATACATACAGAGAGAGAAAGAGAAAAGAAAATGATTAAGATGATAACAGGTTTTTTAAATGATTGTTATAGTTTGTTGCTTATGATACATGTCTTTTTTTTTTTTAAAGAATGAAAACTTTTAGAGGATGAAGTTTATGAAGTATGTACTTTACCACTACCAGGCCATTGTGGGTCCTGGCTAATACCCAGCAACATGATTTTACTATGAAAAATACCCTTCTATCTAGGCTAGGATAAGTGATATTATTGACTTTATCTTTGTCTTTTCCCCTAGGACTTACTGTTAAAAAAGAAGGGGTGGGGGGGGGTGACTAATTCTTTGTCATACCAGTTAAAAAGCCTTCAGTGACTCCTAGGGCCTGTAGGATTAAGATGAAATTTCTTTGCGTGGTGTTCTTTATAGTCTCATCCCTACCTTCATTTCTAAACTGTGCTTTAGCCTCACAGAGTTGCTTCTGATTCCTTGAGCGTGTTAACTTTACACGTCTTTGCATTTGCTCATAATGTTCTCTCTGCTTGGAATGTGCTTTCTATCACTTCCTCTCCCCACCCGATGAAATCTATCTTTGCCTTTCAAGGTTTACCTTATACATCATATTCTCAGCGATGACGCTTTTCCTGAACTGCTTCTCCTTAATGGTCAGAATTACTCACTTTCTTGTCAGTGATCTCAATTAACCTTTTAAGTAAGAAGTAACAGTGACAATTAAATGATGTATGTAATGTACCAATCCATTGCATATAGCACACAGGAGGTAAGTGCTCAGTAGAAAATTGTAAACTGAATTAATGTTCTGAGAGACCTCTGTCATTATTTGCAATTTATATAATAGGGATAAATTGGGTAACCCCATTTTCCTTATCATGTTCATGCATTAGAGATGGGGAAACAAACCTTAAAACATTGACAGGGTTGCTTCTGAGAATTAGTACTCCTTCCCAACAATAATTCTTTGAATTTCAGGCTATAAAATGTTTCTCTAGGCTAATTTCTATGTGCCCTAATAATTTCAGTGCAATCTAATTAACATTTATTGAGTATCTACTGTTTGTAAGGAATCATATTCTGCTCTGAAATCCTAAAATGAATAAGAAACCAACCCTTGCCCTCCTGTCCCATCAAGAAGCTGACTGTTCTGATGGGGATGCAGACATGCCCACCCCTAACAATAATAATCATCAATTGTGAAAAGGTTAATCAAAATGCTTGGGGTCATGCAGGAGTGAGCATCCAATTCTCACAGGAGACCAGGTGAGACCACATCAGCTGAGTCTTCAAGTTCAGCTTCTCAAGGGAGACAGAGGTTTGGGTATGAGACATTTCAGCTAAGGGAGTAACATGGAAAAAGCATGGGGGTGGGAATGGACAAATAATTTCCATGGACTGTGAGTAATTCCCATTGGGTGGAACACAAAGTCAGTAGGGGGAATTGATGGGAGATGAGATTATGAAGGAAAAACAGGAGCAAATTGTGGTTCTTACCATTGCCTCTTCTAATGCTCTTGAATTATGAAGTAGAGGTTCTGTCTTTTATGTAATTCACTGATGAAACTGTCAGTTTACTGGAAGATAAACAATGGGGTTATTATTCATCTTCCAAAAAGATTTAATGGCACATTTCTTGAAATACTAAGGATTCCTAATACATTTACAATGTGATTTGCTTTGTAAATTTAGATTGACATGCAACTTTTCAGAAACGTGGATTGTAAACAAACCATATCTTGACTAGTATGAGTGTCGCCTGACCTGCATAGTTGGAAAGGATAGTCAGAACTGTTTTTTCTGCTGAGGGAAATATATTTGTTTAAGAGGCTGATGAGATGGCTAAAATGAGATGTTAATAAATATGATTTGCTTATGCACTGAGTGCTCAGGAACTTCTTAACCATTGACTGCAAGGAAGCAGTCTTTGAACCTGTGTTCCTTCTCTGGGTTCAGAATTTGATAGTAAACAAAAGGTTTAATCATGAATTTCTTGGCATTGTTACACTTAGGCTTCACGTGTATTTTCCTATGTGAGTTCCAGGTATTTCCTGTACTTTAGAAAACTAACACAGAAATGTTGCAAAAATAATACAGAAGAGATAATTGCACTGTACTGTGTATCCTCTATCTAGCTTCCCCTGATGTTGATAAATTACATCACCATAGTGCAGTTATTGATGATAGTGCCATTATCAAAACCGTAAAATTAAAATTATTTCAGTGCTATTAACTAAGCTAAAACCTTACTCTAACTTTGCCAGTTTTTTTTTTTTTTTTTTTTTTTTTTTTTTTTTTTTTTTTTTTTTTTTTTTTTTTTTTTTTTTTTTTTTTTTTTTTTTTTTTTTTTTTTTTTTTTTTTTTTTTTTTTTTTTTTTTTAATACAAATGTCCATTTTCTTTGCCAGGATCCTATTTAGGAAACTACATTGCGTCTAGTTGTTATTTCTCCTTAATATCCACAGTCTGCGACCGTTCCTAAATCTTTCCTTTTCCTTTATGACCTTGTTTCTTTTGAAAGAGTATTTATTGGTTATTTTGTTGAATACCTTTCAATTATGGTTTGTCTGATGTTTTCCATTGATTTGACTGAGAGGTTATGCATTTTGGTCAAGACTACCTTAGATACAATGTTGTGTCCTTCATAGGACATCATATCACAGCATTTATGGTGTCAGTAGATCATCACTAGTGATTTTGACTTTGATCACTTGGTCAAGGTGGTTCTTTGTATTTTTAAGCCTGATGACTAATAACTATCTGCTATTTATGACAGGTAACAAGGTCAAGGAATATGGAACTGCAAGGGAATTTAGAGATGATCTTCTGTAAACCCTTCCTCTTATAGTTAAGCAACCAGAAGCTCCAACAGGGTAACCATTTGCCCAAAGGTCACCCAATTATTTACTGACAGAGCAGGAACTTAGCAGTCAGGTCTCAGGGCTCCAAGTTTAATAGTCTCTATACTTCCTAGCTATGCTCAAACACTTGTGATTCACTTAGTCCTAGTTTTACCAGACTGTAAAAGCTAAACTGACTGTATGTTCAGCCAGCTTTTGGTTAAAAGTTACAACCAGACTAAAAGAGAAATCACAGAGAGGTACATATTCCACAGTTCATGGTACCCACTCACAGAGCTGGCCAAGGCTGAAAATCAGATGAACTTCTGTATCAGCATTTATGAAATGAAAATAATTCTCCTGGAATGCTCCACATAACACATAGGGAACAACAACAAAAAACCTACTTGAGATTTTTAACAGAAAAAGGAGATTTGTTTATTAATAATTCATGAGTTCCCATTGAACATGCACGACAGAAACAGTGCTATTCAATAGAGAATACTGTCATCTGTCACTGTTTTATTTGACATTTACACTTTTTTTTTTTTTTGACTGATACTGCAAAACTTTCTTGGATGGCATGCAAAAATTATATAAATGAAAAAAATACCAGTGTGGGGACCCTTTATCTCTTCTATGATGGATTCACTCACAGTTGCATACATGTGTACTCATGCAATAGCATGGCACTTTCTCACACATTCATTAGCCACCAGACAATCTAATAAGAGATTTTATTGAGAAAACAGAGATAAGCACCCCAAATGGGCTGGTGGAAGGATCATGTGAAGAAAAAGATGGTGGGTGAGTTGGGAAGTGAGGTGCAGGAATAGATTTCCTGAAGACGAGCATACAGATTCGTGGAGTGAGCAAATGAGTCAGAGTGAGGGGAAAGTAAACCATGGCTGCCGTGAAGAAAACTGACAAAAAATACATTCCCATTTCAGCTACAAAGTCAATATGTGTAAACAGCATCACAGTAGCTCCGCTTGTAGGGAATATCGGCATTTAGTAGAAGAGCAAGTTAGAGTGAGGGGCACCTTACAATTTTGTGCTACTGTGAGGCTCTTGACAATCTTTCTGCTCTGTAGGTTAGTTATTATTTATAAAAAATCACAGAACCAGCTGATACATTCATAAGCTAATTATTGAAGCAGCTGGGTACACATGGTGCAATATGTCCAAGGCTGTGAAGTATCACAGATTTCTTGGGGCCTGCTGTGGTGGGGGGTGCACTGTTGGAGGCTCCATCCCTTAATCTGATCAGCCAAGCAAACACTTTGTGGGGAAACTAGATTAATAACCCTCTAAATACCATGAATGTGCTTCATCTTCAAAACTGGGTTCCCTTAAACATGCTATTAGCTCAGCTCCATCAGGGATTTGAGGAAGTTCTCTGGTGCCCTAAGAACAGGGCTACCTCCCTGTGCCAGAAATTAATTTGGTTTGCTTATGTCTGCACACATGATCACACTTGTGTCTAATCTGCTCCCTAATAGCTCCAAGGTCAAGACCTTGCATGTCAGTGGGCAAATTGAGCACTACACTTCTTAAAGACTGATGGCAGACAGCGCACAGTCCACAACAAGGCCTGTAGTGTTGTTCTAAGTGATTGTAATGAGTGCAGATTATAACAGTGCATATAAATCAAATACAGCAATGAATGTTGTGTGAGACATTCCTAATGTCATAAGTGGAGATACCACTCAGCTGTCACCTGTCTCCTTTCAAGCTGTGGCTTCCCATAATGCAGTTCACTCCTCAAGCGGAACAGCAGGTGCTGTCTTCCTTAAAGTCTGAGTATTTCAGAACTTCATCTTTTAACAGATGTAGGTTTTTGTTTTTATTTTCCGTTGAATGATTGGTCTCCATGCTATCTCCTCCCCTGGGAGATGATAAACATACCTGTTTGAAACATTTGAGAGAGTTCAGTTGGAGACTTATTCAGATCTGTGAAAAGACAGAGAAATAGGAGCTTATTTTTTCCACAGATGGTTTATTTTCCGTTTCAAGAATTCTTTCCTTTGTACAAAGAAACCCTTGAGGGAACACTTTGGGACTAGGAGACTTTTAAATATATAATTTATTTTCTGGTAGGGGTAAAAAAAATGTGTCTTCATTTTTCATATACATTGCACCTTGAAAATCAACATAACCTGTCTCTCAATTGAGTTAAAGAAAAAAAAATCTATGAAAATACTTGGAAAAACATTTCCAAACAAATGATAAGATACCTTCTTTTCATTCTTCCTAACTCTCTAACTCTCCCAAGCTCCCAGTTTATTGCAAGAAAAGATCAGGTCTGCGCAAATGTGGCCTCTCACTTGTAAAAACAAGGCAGTGTTGTGTTACAGATTAGTTTATAAATCCCCAGTGGCTTCACAGTTCAGTGCCTACAGCTGCTGCAGATGGGCCTGGGTTTTTGTCTCTTCGCGGTGCTGCAGCCGGCAGTTGAAGGAGAAAATGGAATGATCAGGTTATTAACATGGAGGCCGCGAGGAAGACGCTGCACAATGAGAACAGCTGGTGTTGCTGTCTTGGCTGATGCAGCGGAGATAATCAAATCTTGCCTTTTTTTGGGTAAAGGCAGAAGACACAGTGGAGAGTTAGACAAACAACAGCTTATGATGTTATGTGGGGTTTTTATAATGCATGTCAGGAACTTTCATTGCCTTACAAGTTATAATATAGAATTTGTTGAGATTTGGGATTTATTTTTCACAGTCATTTTTGTTTAATCATGCACCTTTTTAGAAAAATTTTACTCTTTTGCAAGAGGTGTGACGTTGGACAGTTCTTGTTTTTAAAATGAATGATATAGCTTGGAAATGATGGGTTAGAAAGCTACTGGGTAAAATATTTTGACATGAGTCAGTGAGCGATGTTGACAGCATCCTCTGTATTATTTTCATATAATCCATCATAATTTGCATTACATTTTCTTTCTCGTGCAGTTGCGAGAGAGAATGTCCGGATGCCAGAGTTGGGAGGCAGACATTTGCAGGTGTGACCTGACCAACTGCCTACCTTCCTGCAGGTGTGGCTATGGCGGGAGGGTGCTGGTGAGGAGGGCCTTGAGTCAAAGGTTCAGGGATTGAGCACATTTACATTTTTTTTTTTTAATTCTAGCTGAGGTTATTGTTTCTATTCTGTGGCATTATTGATAATTGTGAGATTCTTTCCTCCCTAGAGAATTTAGTGCTATTTACACTCAAACATTTTTTTCTTCTTCAGAATTTTCCCTCTCATAGTACATATTTGTTCATCGTCACTCTTTTCTGAGAATGGAAAACTAGCCAATTGGGTAATGCTTAAAAATTGTAGCTGACCAGCACGGATTATTTTTTTTGAGAATCAGACAACTATAGTCTTGCTTGATTATCTTTTACAAAGAACTGTAATTGAGAATATATTCTATAGGAAAGGTGATAAGATAACTAACAAGGGTAAAGATTCTTGGGCATTGATGTTACCACCTGTGTGGCCACTGGGTGGTTTTTAGAGTCAGACTATTTTAGTATCTCTGCAGGGTGGTGGGAACAATTTAACAGAAAAATATGATGAACTTGACTAAGTCGAGGCCCACTCAGCTCCTCTGCACTCTGCAGGTTAACTCAAGTGGCCTCCTCTCTCTCTAGGGCTGGCTGTGTGAACTGCTCCGCTGGAAGGAGAACCCAAGCCCAGAAAACCGCACACTCTGGGAGAACCTCTGTACCATCCGTCGCTTCCTGAACCTTCCCCAGCATGAGAGGGATGTGATCTATGAGGAGGAATCAAGGCATCACCACAGCGAACGCATGCAGCATGTGGTCCAGCTTCTACCTGAGCCGGTGCAGGTTAGCATCCCCTCCCCGCCACCTGACCAGGACATTCTGTACCAGCAGCAGCTGCTGAGGGCCAAAGGGGCATACCACTCCAGCTCCCATTGGAGGGTGTCTCATGCCATATCACTAAGGACAGAGGACCCTTTTGCCATAGTGGCCACTGTGCGTGTGCATGAGTGTGTAATGTGTATGTGTGCACACAGGGAAAAATGACTGAGAAGTCAAATGACACAGACAGCTGCTTTTCTGAGAGCATTTTACTTGGGGGATTGTGAAGCCAGAGCACTCGTGGAGAATTAAATCTCCCAATCAGAAAACAGTTTCCATCAGTTCCAACACTGAAGTAGTTTTTGATCCAAATTCTTTGAGGGATTTTTGATTAGGCTGAGGAAAAGAAGTAGCCACATGACCTAGTGAATACCACTGAACCCAGCTGAACCTTTGAGAGAAATTGTGACAGATTCTTAGAATTTTAAGATGAGTTTTTGCTGTCTTTGGTTTCCTCCCTCTTAGAAATCTGCTTTTATTTGGATTGCGTGTTTTGTTTGCTTAGTTTCTGTTCTCATTGAGAAAAAAAAACATTTCTTTCTGAAAGTAATTGAATTAACTACTGACTGTCATTTAAAATCAGTAATTTTCAAGAAGAAATATTAACTAGGGTTTCTTGATAAAGACGTAGTAGGAGGGATGTGAAGGAGGAAGTGAAGGTGCCCGACTCGGAGTTTTCTGTGTCTCCTTTTCCCTCGCTCCACCTTTACATGCCTAGGGGAGAAACCAGAAGTTAACGAGCCCATTACATTACTTTCTGTCCAAATACTGACATCTCAGTCAGTGCTTTCATGCTATCATTGGTCTGCTTTCAGGGCCAGAGTTACGGAATGAGTCGCCCAAACTGCTAAACTCATGGATTCGTAGAGACAGTCTCTTACGTTATCCACAGTGAACCCAGGGTGGGTGGTTGAGAAGGGTACCTTACCCTCCTGGCTCTGGACTCAGGTTTGGGGCAATTCATTCCCAGGAGGCTGAGCCGCATGGCTTACCCTTCAGGACCGACATTCCCCCTTTCCTCCCTTGGTTGTCTCTTGGCTGTGGCCTCATATAAATACCAGGACACCTCCCTATAGATAATTAGACCAATGTACTGAGTCACACAGAGCAGTGGTTTTCAGACTTTGAGATGTAGTAGAAATTAAAGTTAATGAGGGGCCTGCTATAGGTTTAACAACCTTTTATTTTAGAGAATAAAAAGGAAGCTTTCATTTATTATCAATCATTTTATAAAATAAAACCCTCTTTAATATCAATCAAATTAATGAAACAGAGAGCCTCAGACAAAAGATCATGAAAAGTATAAATTCAGTCATACACGAGACTTGCCGTCACCATTTTTTTCCTCGTTGTGATATGAAATAGTCCGAACTTCTTTCTTGAACCAACCAGAGCCAAAGTCTAGCTTCAGGGCACTGACTTTCCATGGACTTTTCATTCAGGATTGTCTTAGTTCAACCCAGGTGAAGTAAAAATAGAACAGGAATGAAAAAACTGATTTATTCTAGACATTAATAACAGCTCATTTTAATCATAGGATGATGATAAAGTTGGAAACTCAGAGAAATCTGAGATAAAAATACTAAAACCCATTTTTTATTATAATTGAGGACCTCCCTTTATTTAAATGATGGCTGTCTTTGTTATTTGTCCAGAAATTATCATCTCTGTGGGCCCTGTGTTTAGGTAACTAAAGGAATATTCAACATAATATTTTGTCTCATAGTTGTTCAGTTCAAGTAAAGTAAATCTTAGAAGCAGACAGCCAGTTGATTTATGAGTTTTATTATCTTTTCTGTTAGTATGTCAGAACTAGGGTGTGCTAACAATATTAAATGGCTAAGCGAAAATCAGCCTATAAATTTCCTTTTCAGTGTAAGCACTTTGTGGCTATTAACTTCTGATATCACTAAGACAAATTCACTTATTTTATAAAAGGTTATTTCTGTCACTCATATCTTAGCTAAAGAGTTTGCAAATAAGGTAATTTTCTCTACATTGAATTTGCCTTAGCCATTGGCCTTTATCCTCTAACTACTGTGAAGAAACTCTTCAGTACATTGCTTTTTGTTTTTCTTTACATTGTGTCTGTTTCTGAGTGACACTGCTTTGAAATGTTGAATTTATGTTTGTCAGCAAAATATAAAGCTGGGAATTGATTATTTATTACAGTCATAATATGAAAAATGAAGAAAAGTAACTAGAACCAGATGGCAGAACTCTTGAGCCTGGAGACCAGTTGGTACAGCCTCTGTGATTTGGGAAAGACTATACAAGGGGGCTTCAAAAAATTCATGGAAGCATTCATATTATCTTTTAGTTCCATTTTCCCACAAACTTTTTGAAGTACCCTCATATTTAAAAAGATACCAAGCTACTAAAAAATGCCCATAATTGTCTAAAAGTCAAGCTGTTGGATGCAGGGTTGGAGTTCACTTGTGCCCTTATATCAACTAAAATTTGAGAGAGAGAGTGGCTCGTGTATTTTAGGGATTTTAAATTTTGTATGTAGAGTAATAGTTGGGCATTGTTGCACTTTGTCTAACTAGGTAGAAGATGTGCCATTATTAAATTGTTAAGTATGGGTGAAATCAATGATTATTTAGAGCTTCTGATATATGTAGAATATTAAAACATATAGAAGTCCTCCTAACGTGTGACTGTGGAAGAGTGCCATTTAAATTTCTTTAGGTAATTAGAATACATTATTTCTTAATTTTTCTTAAATGGTAAAGATATGAGACAGTGGTCTTTGTGCATAATTACCCACTGGCTAAGTCTGTTGGATTAGGGCCCACAGATGATGCACTGGATAAAAGAAGGTGCTTTGCATCATACCTCCCCATTTGATTCTGTGATGTTGGGAAGTCCCTTAGAGTCACAGCCTCTGTCCTCAAAGAAGAGAAGAAATTTTTCTTGCCATTTGTTTGCAAATAGAGTTTACAAATGGACAGTATGTGTTAGCTTGCAGATGTTTGTTTCGTGCCTACAAATGTTTCTTTTAAGCCTGTTTCTTTTAAGGGTTTAAAGAATTTAAGCCTGTATTTAAAAATCAGGATACTTCACATAAAATCCAGAAAATAAGAAGATCTGACCTACCAGGCTTAGGCTCCTCCTTGGCTGGGGCCGATAGTCTTTCCACAGGGCACAAGTTCACCACCCTGCTGCCAAGATCCCCATCACCCGCACTCTTTATGCTCATGTGCACACATCCCGTCCACCTGTCACATTACCTCAGTCCTGTGAGGTCACCTGGCCCCTGTGATTACACCTCTATATCTGAAGCTGCCTCACCAAAGCCGTAAGTGCCTTTGCCCCATGGCTCTGATTTCTTTGATGGTAGCCATTACACGCCATTGTCCTTTGCATGCTTACCAAAAAATGCAAGTTTGATGGAATTTCACATCAATGAAAAGATGCAAGGTTAGAGTTGAGAACAAGCTGGGCTTGGGGCCACTGATGGTTGTTGTCATTGTCAGAGACATGGCGATCCTGGAAGAGTGAGATTGTTCTTCCTTGGGAATTCAGATCTTGCCAGGTGAGGTGTAGCTTTGACATCATATGGAATTATCTGGTTTCTCTAGTTTTCTTCAGAAATCCCCATTTAAGTCCCTGCTATATAGAAGCTGGCTTTCCAGGCTCTGAACACATTTTATAAACTAGATCCATTCACTCCATGGATCCACAACCAAGAGGGTAAAAATTTGTTCTCAGGGAGCATAAAAATCTTAGATTTACAGTGGTTTGTGGCCCTCCAAAGGGACATGGTACATAAAGAGATATTCATTATATCTCTGGCATTAAAATTTTGTGAGGGGGGTAAATGATTAGGAAAAAAAAAAGTTTAAAAAGTTCTTAAGGAGTCAATAATTGAAAAAAGTTGAGAAACTCTAATCTGCATAATGTTTCTGGTCCATGTATTGACAGCACAAAGAAGATCAAAAGAGGTGAGACATGGGAAGGCAAACCAAACCAAAGCAAAATATTGCATGAAAAAGATGAAATAAATTCCACTTTTTACCCCAAAATGTTGGAGACAAAGTTGTTGCTTGTGGTTGCAGTGATTTCCCCTCTAGTGGTTATGACCCAAGGCCCTATAGTGAATGGATATCCTCAGCTTAGAATCAAAAACTAATTAGGTCAGGGTATTAATTATTACCAAGTCCATTTTACAATTGGAAAAACCAGAGCAGAGACGTCAAGTCTTGCCTGAAGCCAGGATCACCAGCTGGATGAACATGCAGGCGTTCTTGGCATCTGGTCTTTCCTCTAACCACACTTCCCTCTTACTGCAGTAGAGAAGAAAGGACATTGCTCGTTCTAGGGCTAGGTCACTGAGTGGAGTTGACTGGGGAGAATTTGCCAAATTGTTCATGTCTGTGTAGTTTGCACTTTATTGCTTTATTGTATTTCCACACAGTGTTTCCATGGGTTATTTTTTAAGTTCAGGAATTCTGAGCTTGCTTCTGTGTGGTTTCCTGACAAGTGCTTGTTTTAAAATTCCATGGTGTACACTGAGTAAGAATGTAAGACCTGGTCGATGACAGCCAGACACCAGCCTATGCCTTCACTCGCTGGATTACTGCTCACTCAGGGGATTTTCAGCATTGTCTAAGCCACAGTCTTCCTGTCATTTGTATCTGCCAGTGGTTCTCAACTGATTTTGGGGTGATTTTGTCCCCCATGGCATATTTGACAGTGTTGTTATTTTAATTTGGGGTGTTACTGGTATCTACTGGGTGGAGGCCAGAGGTGCTGCCAAATATCCCACAATGCACAGGACAAACTCCAGAACAAGTACTTCTCTGGCCTGCTGGGCCTGTAGTGCTGGGGTTGTGAAACCCTGGTATAGACATACCATTAATTGCCTAACAGCACAAGATAAAAAATTCTGAGCATCGCTGAGGCTGATTCTGAGTTTTTCCTGTATAAAATGCAGTAATAACAACAACAGTGATGCTGCTGCTCCTGCTGCTTCTGCTGCTTCTCCTTTTCCTATTCCTCTTCCTCCTCCTTTCTCTTCCTCCTCTTTCTACCCCCCACCCCCCTTCTCCTTTTCATTCTCTTTCTTCTTCTTCTCTGGTATCAACTAGCCTTTTTGAGAGCCAGGCTCTCAAAATGTGAGATTTTTCCATGTCTTGACCTTCAGCAATCATTGTGAAAAGCCAAGGGGGTGGTTGGATTTTTATCTACTTTCAATGGTAAGAAACTGAAGCTTAAAGAAGTTAAGTAACTTGTTCAAAGTGAGAACTTATGTTCAGTTCACATCTGTCTACCTTCAGAGTCTGACTCTCATCCATGTGCTGGTAGCTGCTAATTTGCAATGTTCAGCATTCCCCGAACACTTACTATTGGCTGTCTGGTATCATGCAAAGCTGTTTTTATGTATGTCATTTAAGTTTTAATCATTCTACTGAATAAATCTAGTTTTTTCAGCTTTCTTTTTTACAGGACACTTAATGCAGTGAAACCTATAACTCATTGGTGTGATGTCAAAGAACTGATGTGACTGAAATTTCCACTTTTCATCAAGCTGCTTTGGCATTTTTGAGGTCGCCTCAGAATGTGACTCTCATTGCTAATGTTTAAGGATACTTTAAATCTACCTTTAAGCACTGAGAATTTGATCCTGTTTTTCTACTTCTGATTATATGGATAATATCTAGTTTTGTGAGTTTGCTTCCAAAATGACAGCTTCTCAGAAAATAAGTATATAAGCTAAATAATAAATCAATTAAGAGCGTTTACAAATTATCTAACCAACTTATTAGCCTTTTTTCCACCTTGGATTCATTCCAAGCTCCTATTCAAAGACTGCTATTTGAATGTGACTCTAGAATTTTGAAACCCCACTCTAGTCCTGAGGGGAGATGCAAATGAATACTTGCCATTTTTAACGAAATATTGAAGCAGTTGGGTACAAGTCTGTCCTTACTTGGGAAAATTTTGGGAGTCCTTGACCATCAATAAGGGGCCACACTAGCTTTTTTCATATTGTTATTCTATGTGCAACTTGAATAGCATTCTTGATTTCTATGTGATCAGTTAGTTTTCAACATGTCTAAATTTTTGAATTTATCATTCAGAAGTATGGAGAGATTTGGAAGTCATTCACAACCAATTCTTTTTATTCTAGGAGATAGACATTTCCATCTTGGATTTACCTTTTTCCAGAGTGTACTGAACAGGTTTCCCCCAGTGATAATGTCAGAAAGGTGAAGATGACATTAGAGTCAATAGTAGATTAGATATTAACTATGCCTTTGTTTTTTCTAGAGATGTAGGCAAAGTAGGCCTGCCTGATTTTTTTTTTTTAATTTAAAGTTTCTTAAAGTCTTTTTTTTTCCTTTTACAAGACATATATGTTCCAACTTCCCATGATCCCTGCTCTACCTCATGACCTTTCTCCATGCCTTTATTATACCCAGCTTCTGTGGTCCCTTCCATATTTACTACTTTAAATTCATCTAAGAGGGAAATGGACTGGTCCACCTTATCACCATGAAAGCAGACTATCTTGATAGTTAATTTGCAACCAGTAGTCTGTATGCTTAATTTTGAAGGCACTGCATTTTAAAGGACGAGCTTTGTTGGGCAAAGTATTAGAACAATCTCAAGAGGAATGGGAAGTAGAAACTTACTGGCTAGGGACCACTCATAGGTAACCTGTGACTAAGCTGCCCTTGGGTTAGAAAGTTAGTGCCCCTTTAGTAGAACATGGTTCCTGGGACCCTCCATTTATCTGCTTGCAGGTATGACTAACAGTATAGTATGAACTCACATCAAGGGATACTCACATGACTTTTTTTTTTTTAAATATAAAGTGCTGTGGACACATAAGTAGTAGGAAACAAATGCCTAAGGGTGATTTTAAGTTCTGTGCATGTCCAAAGAATTATGCCTTTCTAATTTATTGCAGTTTTCTAACATTATCATGTAATTCCATGTGTTCAGTCACTGTGCTATAGGTACTGATAGAAATTAAACTGATGTTTTTATAGCAGTCTGTTCTGGGTCTGCTTATTTATTTTTGTTAAAGTGGGTTCAGCGTTTTACTAGGCTTATCATTTTAGTAATTGGAATTAGCATTTTGCTTCTCATTCTTCACTGGGTTGTTCTAGTGTTTTTGCCAAACAGAGCTCCCACCGATGAGTGGCTGTACCTTCATAACATACCACCTTTCCAAATTAAACACCAAATGAAGTGTTCAACATCTGGGTTCCACTTATCCCAGTCTTTTCCTGCCCTATGGGAACCTTGGTTTCTTAAGTAGCTTACGCTTCCATAATTGCTGTGTTTCTTTAAATAATAGTCTAATTTTTGACATTTTGCATTTTTGAGAGGCAGCATAATCCCTGCAGCTCATTCCCTTTTGGTTACTGATACACTTCCTTCTTTTTAGATCCTAAAACTATTGAGCACTTTGCCCAATGCTGCTTTATAGGTAAAGGGACCAATCAGAATTAGCTGTGTCATTTACATCAGTGCAGATAGTCCTCACAGATGCAAGTTTCTGCACTGCCCAGTGCTCTTTACAAACCACTAAAATTACTAATATATATTGTCTTTCTATCTTAATAGAAGATTGTCTACTTTTAAAAGTTTTGGGACAGCAGGGTACTCCTTATACTTGTTTTCATATTCTGGCAATTTTAAATGAAACCAGATATAATATAAAACCTTTGATGCCTTGAACTTTTCTTGATGTTCTGATAGGAAAATAAGACTAAACATAATACTTTTGAACATAAAGCTTAGGGTTTTTTTGTTTGTTTGTTTTTGTTTTTTAAACCATGTTGCTGTGGAATTTATTAGGGGATGTCCCTGCTGTTGTTCTATTGGTCAACTCAACATTGCTATATTTTTCTTCCTTCGTCTCTCCTATCTTTCTTTTCAATAAATCTGAAACATGCTCCCCCCCCCCCACCTGAAAGAACAGAGGGCAATGGCTATTAAATTTTGGGAGGGGGCAAACTTATTAAATGTGAGCAGCATGGAGCAATGAGAGAGAAGAACAATAAATAGAGACTATGAAAATACAGTACAGTGCATCCTCCTTTCTTTTCCATCCACAAAAAGCAACAGTGATAAACTAAAATTAAGGCACTTACAGATATTGATGTGTCATTGTTGTAATCAAGGTTCTTGTCACATTTCGTCTATGAGAAGAAAAATACATTCCTTTATTCTGTAGATATCTAGCAAAGTCTGGCTTTTGGAAAGAATAATTAAAATTGGTTGATAAACCTATTCTCAGGCCTCAAGTTACAAACACAATTGAAAAGGCTAGTCATTTTTATTCTGACATTTTTACTTATTCATTGAGCAAATATTTGTTGAGCTCCTTCGGTGTGCCAGGTGTTATTCTAGGCATCACATACACAACAGTAAATAAAACATAATTTCACATATATATTGAGCAGTTTTCCCCTTTACTCAGAATGCATTTTTAAACAGACTTCCATTTTCCCTCTGGCTATTTTGTATTAATCTAGAATCCAAATTATAATTTAGTGGAATCCATAGGTTCTATTTCTTCCTCTGATCCTGACCTTGGGTGACATCACTTTGCTTCAGTTTTTCTAGCTGGTTCCAGAATGAACTGGGTAGTATCTTTAAAACATGTTCAGCCTCTCAGAGATATGATTACTTTAAAAAAAAAAAAACAAAAAAAACACTATTCGAAGGTACCAAAGCAAACAGACCTTCTGAGTCTGTTCCATAGAGTCCAAACTGATTTACGTAGCTCTACCAAGAATTATGTCTTTGAGCTCTACTCAAAGAATTGAGTGGCATTTTTAAAAATAGTTTTGATGGAAAACACATGCATAATAAGAATGTCCACTCCACCCCAAATTTCTCCCTGACCTCCACCCCTAATTTTTCCCTGATCTCACGACTGACACTTCTTTTTTTGTCCTGGTCGTAGTCATTCTCTCCACCCAAAGTAACTTCTCTAAGTAGCAACCTTATTCCTTGGTACTGGGTTAGGGGCTAATTCATTGTTAGTACGTGAACTGAACCACCTGGCTCATTGGGCATGTGTTGAATAAAGCTGTGGCCCTTCGAAGGTTAGGTGTGTGAACTAGTCCCTTTTAATCATGAGTGGTTGTGGCAGCAAAGCATACTCCACTCTAGGATGATGGGAGCCTGCTTCACATTTTCTTCTTACATTTTCTACCAGAGTGCTTCTCATTCATAGGTAATTGTTGACTTGAAAGGTGTTCTTCATTTTTGCATAAGAAACAGAAATGCACATCTGCAGAGAAGGGTTTCCCCACGTTGGTAGGTGAAATTATCATTTGACTCTGGTCAGTGCGGGGTTCTTATTTCACATAGTTCGATTTGGGCCAAATCACTCAAACAAGGTCTAAATCTGGGAGATGATTACAACTGAAACAGGGAATGAGGGTAGCTTGGGAAGCTCAGTCCCAGTTGTCTTTCTGAGACTTATGCAGCTACAGGCTGGAAACCTGATAGAGCCGACAAACTTGACCCATAATTACATACTAATACAGTTATTGTCACAACATTTTGGACTGCCCAATTCAAAAATGTTTCAAAAGAAAGTAGAATATCCAAATTAAAATTATATTTCTTTTAACCTCCTTTCCATTTTTAAACTTAAGTGATAAAAGTTGTCAAAGAGCTTATTAAAGTGGGCTGAAACAGTAGCTCTGCCAGAGGCATGGACAGCTGTGTGGATAAAGGGGAAAGACCACTGGACCTTCAGAAGACCTGGCTTTGAATCCTAGGGGCACCACTGAACTTGGAGCTCTGATATTGCAGAGGCCACTTAAAATATCTGGAGATAGTGATAATAATCCCAGATCTATGGGTTATTTGAGGTTTAAATGAGGTGGTGATTGCATGGAAGGCCCCTGAGAAATGTTAGTAGAATCCGAGTGTTTATTAGTATTAATTTTAAGGATAAAAGGAATAATTCCTACTCAAAAGAATCCAGAGTTGAATCAAGGATGATGTCAACATATAAACAGCAAAAAATTAGAATGTGCCTGGCCTCTATTGTTTGCATGATGTACAGTTGTTTTGAGACAGATTGAGAGACTTGGAGCTACCTGATTTCAAATGACTTTTCTACAATTTAATCTTTTTTTTAAGTCATTGTAAGTTATTTAAAAGTAAGTGAGAATTTTTCTTCTCAACTCTGAATAAAATCCTTCTTTAGGGCATGATAAAATGCCATTGGGTGAGACAAAAGTTGGTTAGTGCTTTTTTTAAAAAAACTTTTTTTATGTTTTTAAGCTTAAAAGAGCAAAAAGGCCACTCAGCTTCTAGATAATCTCTGGGACTTCTGCTGTCCTCACAACACATTAGAATTTTCAAAGTTGTGAAGATGCCTTGCAGTGACTGTGTTTGAGTCTGGTCCAGTAGTAAACATGCATTCACAACATCAGCAGCTCTGTGTTGGCTTTAAATGGACTCAACAAGGGAAAAGAAATATTCTCTGGTCTTGAATTGCTTAGAGACTACCAATGACATGAATACAGACTTTTGCAAATTAGGATATGCAGTGACAGGTCAAGTGAAGATGCAGAATTTGCTAAGATCTTAGAACACTCTTTAATTAGTCCTCTATGCTGAGAATAATAATGGGCGATTTTCATGTGAATTACTCTAGTCCTGGCATCACCACCTGGAATTATACCTATTTCCCTCTCACATATGCAAGTAAATAGGAGTGGATGTATGTATGAATAGTGTCATTGTAGAAGAAATATTGAATCAGCTCTAATTTGTCAAAAACAAAGAAGTAAAATGTTTGCAATTTTTGCTATTTTAACTATTGATAGTAACAAATTATTTCAAGCCAAGTTCACAACAAATGTATGGCTTCATAATCGAAAGCCACAGGTTTAAGAATCTGATAATAAATATAGCTATTAGATGTTAATTTTGAAAAATTGCTATATCTTGCTTATATAATGGTAGAAACAAGCATAAATACTTTTGAAATCAGGGCCTTCTGATTATAAATTTTCTGTTCAAAATAGATGACTGGGATCTGCTTAAGTCTAAGTGGAGTATGGCTTTAAACTAAAAAGTTCCTAAATATTTATTTTTTTTCTGTATGTTTGTTGCCCCCTAAGGATTTCTAAACAGTATTTCGGGAACCAGAGCATCTTATAAAGGATAAAAATTACTCTCTATTTTTAATGAAACTTGGACCCCATAAGAGAAAAGATGATATGGTAAAGAAAAGATCCTTATAAAGTGACATAGATTCCAGTCACAGGGCTGAGTGTGTGACCATGGATGAGGCATTTCTCCCTTTGAGTTTCCATCTGCTGTTTTATACACTGTCATAACATGAATTAGATGATCTGAGAGACCCTTTTTATCCAAAACACTCATTCTGTGGGTTGGTTCATCCTTTCCTGATTCCTATTTGAGTATTTTAATGAGAGTGTAAGAAACAAAAAATAAAACAAAAGCAAATTGCCCTTGGGAGGTTCAAACGCATTTTGGATAAACATATTAGCAACAAAACAACTGATTATAAACACTTTGTGTTAGGCTTAGAGAAAGCTAGTTGATTTTCTTATGAATGGTAGTTATGATGATTGCAGTAGAAAGGCAGCCACTGAGTTTTAAACTGCAGTAGCCAAACCTACCTACTGTGGCTTCTCAGCTGTTTCTGTTTAGTGTGGAAATCTAACGTAGCTGAAAACTACTCCTGATTTTTATTAAGTTGAAGTCTGGAACTTCCCCTTGTAATGATAGAAAAGCACACTTTCAATTAAAGGAAAACTGCCAAAGTTCTGAAATTCATTTATTTTATTATTACTTGGTTTGACCCTAGAAATGGGAGATCAAGCAAACTAGATAAATTTGATAGTCCTAAGGTCATAAGTTTGGTTTCCTCACAAGTTGTTTCTAGATTTAATTCACTGCAAATCATATAACCCTTAACCTTTTGATGTAGAATCTTTTATGCAATTGTGTATCATATCAGGGTCATCCTAAACACATTGGGACTGGAAAAATGACAGGTATGTAAGGCCAGGGGAAGTAATTCCATTGAGCAAGTCTGGGAATAAGTATTTGGCTTGTTAGAGGAGGGACATGTCATTTTCTCTAGTAGAGAGGTGGTAGCGGGAAACCCACCGTGGTGAGATTATTCACACTAAGAAAATTGGCAAATGATCCATTGGGGCTTTTTTCTCCAGAGAGCCAGTTGTTAAACACATATAAGCACAACACAGAATAAACCTCAGTGAACTTTTTAAATTTAGGTTCTGAGGCCATCCATATATATATATATTTTTAATAAACAAAACTTGCAAAAGCCATTGTATGACAGAAATGTCACCCAACAGATTTGAGGACTCGTGTAGAAAACAGAGGAACAAATTATTTTAAAAGATTTACTTTTTTAGATATGACAAACAACTCAGACAGTGTACCTCAAAATGAGGAGTCAGTTTTTTTAAAAAAAGTACTCTAAACTTAGGGAGCTAAAATCTATGATGTGAACTCTTAGATATAATAGTGGGTATGGAATTGTCTTCCTAGTTCTATTATGATCTAAATGAATAGAATGTGTTAAAGTAAAGATATATTGTATAAGTGCAATATCCACATGCAAATGATTTTTTTTTTTTTTTTTTCAATTTAAAGATGACTGGTAAGGGGATCTTAACCCTTGACTTGGTGTTGTCAGCACCATGCTCTCCCAAGTGAGCTAACTGGCCATCCCTATAAAGGGGCCCTAAGCTGTGGCCTTGGTGTTATCAGCACCACCCTCTCTGAAGTGAGCCATGGGCCAGCCCTGCAAATGATTTTTTAAATAACATTTTTCTCATTTAATCTTTTTGACAATTTATGTCAACAGTGTATTTAAAAGTGTGGCAATGGAAGAGTGGCAAGGAATTGTAGTAGACCAATGTCAAATATTTCCATGTAGGTGTGGTATACTTTTCAGAGGAATCTTTATTTGAGTGCTTTATATGAAATGGAATCCTCCCGAAGAGATAGGGGTTAAACAGTGCATGGTATGTTAACACAGTCACTTCCTTTTTGGGGGGGGCGGGTGGCTGGCTGGTACAGGGAACCAAACCAGTGATCTTGGGGTTATAAGGCTGTGCTCTAACCAACGGCGCTAACCAGCCAGCCCCCCACTTCCTTAATAATGAAAGGAGAGAAGCAAATTGACTGATTTTTTGGCTTGTAAAACATAATCTGGATCAAATGCATGGGTATGTTCTATCGATTGATGATTCTTTGATATATCTTCATTTTAGAACTACTGATGTACCAGGAGAGAAGTTTTCCTGTCACTTTATTTGCAAGAAATCAACCAATTTATTTTGAGTTCCGAGAACAGATATACTAGAGATGGCATGCTGTACTTTCATGATGTCTATATCTGCATATGTGAAGCAGAGTAGTATATCATACTATATGGACATGTAAAGTCATCTGTGTTCTATGTTGCCATTCCTTACATTTAGAACGTGTATGTAATCAGTTCCTATTTTATGTCATATTCATCTGCATTTGCAGCATTTCAAAGACTAGTCAGAAACATTTTGGCACAGATGGGAAAAGCTGAACTACTTATAAGTTCCAGAACTACAAAGACACAGATCAACCATATGATATTAATAAATAGCTTGGGTGGAGAGGGGGGGAGCATTAAAAATTAGATTATTTATTTAGAAAGTTGAAAGTCTCCATTTGTAATCATTTTTGCGTTCCTGAAATAGGTGCTGGGTTTTGTGTTTTTTTCTCCCATCCTCACATTTCCCTTCCCCCCCTTCCTCATGTTTTGAATTAAAATCTATAGACAGACGGAAAGGGTGTATATATAACTGCGAGAAGGATGTGGTAAATCATGCCAGTGGTTTGTGATCTCACAGACATGTTGGTGTCAGAGACTGAAGACCAAAGGCGAATCCTCAGCTTCCAATGGATTTACTTGAAATCCCTCACCCTTGTAGCATATCAGGGATAATAGCATATCAGGATAATTACATTTTTACAAACAGTAGAAAAAAATAATTTTGACATACACATAGTATTTTTCAGCCAGACCAGCTTTTCAGTCTTTTACAGCTTTCATGCATTAAGGTTCATATTTTTTTTTGTTTATTTAAAAAAATATTATCATTAATCATAGTTTTGTTCTGTGGTCTGCCTATGAATAGAAGATACAGAGGAAGACCCTTTTTTTCGTATTGCCCCAAGTCAAACATTTGATACCTTTTCCTTTGTAGAAGTTTGTGCTACTTATGTTTTTGATTAAGAAAGTTATGGCAACCAAATTTTCATGGAGATTTTTAAGAGCTTTGGTCATTTTTCAGCTTATTGCTATGTGTAATAGAGTGAATTATATTTAGTGGCAAATCACTGGGGGGGAAAAAACAGGAGAAAAAGTTACAAATACTGTCATTGATTTTTTTGCCACTACTATCCAGAGGTGAGTTCTGACTGGATGAACCTAGAAAAGTTCATCTCCACTAGCCACTCACCTGTATCAGAATTCCAGGGAATAGAAAAAGTTGGGGGAAAGTATTCTCTTTTCTTAATCCCTTCTGATCAAGTGTGGTGTTTCATTTTGAAAATGAAATTAATTCTCTTGAGGCCTTTGAAACTTTAATAATACACAATAAATAAAATCATATCTAATAACTCAACGGTTTCATTTGGCACCATCATCTTCTAGATGGACTGCAACTGCAGAAACATAAATACTTGCAAGCTTCGAAAGCTCAGTTTCTATTTGCTAAATAAACTTGGCTGGCTTTAAATTCCTTTGTGTGCAGTCATTAATATGATCCACTTTGACAGCATTTAATTAAAGTGCTTTTCTCTGTTAAATTCATTAAAAGTTGTCCCCCCATCCCCAATGTATAACTGCTTTCCAGATGCTGAGTGGCAGGGACCTATAAGCCTCACTTTAAATAACTTCTCATTTCTCTGTGTAAAGTGTTTATTACATTCAATTTAGAAACTGTTAAATATGGTTTAGAAAGAAAGTCAGATTCCAGGACATGTTTTCTGTCCCTTCAGCAATCTCTTAAAAAGCACATGTTAGTTTAGCTCGTCTGAATAGGCATTTATCATCTGCATATTTTTCTTATACTCTGTCAACACTACTAGGCATTTAAACTGGGAGGTAATAAAGATATAATTTTCATATCAGGGTTGGGGAATTTGCATTAGCTCTGAGCAGGTACTTGGCTTGAATACATTTGCCTGCAGATTCAGTGAAAGTGAGTGCAACAGTCTAGTATTTATTAATAGATTATTGACAGTTTAATGTCTTGGCACCTCCTTAGCCCATGAAGTCTAATAACCAGGAAGCTGTCTGATATGAAAGCAGTCAATAGCATTTTTAATCAAAACCTTTCAGTTAATTGCTAGTTGACCTTAGAGATTTCCTTTAGGCAATACCATTCTTAGTTTAGACCAATAGGACCATATTGATTTGTAGAGTTTATTCAGAGATGACTATTTAATACCCATTGCTCCAGTATATTGTGATAAATTTTGCTTCTTCTGTATCTGCCGTATGAATTGTCTTTTTGGCAGTGATTTTCACAATATTCCCTTTACCAGTTTTACTTTGAAAATATTAAATATGTTCTCTTCTCAGAAATAGAAAGTTGGGAATCTTGAAGGCACACATCACCAAGTGTTTTAATATAATAGAGTTTTGATAGAATACTTTGCTCAGTCTATAATTATAATTCCAACAGAGACCCCGACAGAGCTAAAAACTATACTGTCAGTAAAGGTAATTATAATACCTTAAAAGCACTGTGCCTTAAAACAAAAATGTTCTTTAACACCAAAATGCTTTTGATCTTTGTGAGAATAAATGAGATGTCTTATACTCGGTTTTTAGATTTTTTATACTTAACTTCCATAACTTATTTAGTTTTTATTGAATGTTTTTAAAAACAAGTTTTTATAAAATCTAAATAAGCTATAAAGGCAGGCGAGAGGCAGAAAAGACAGTTTCTGGCTCTAACTTTAAACAATTTGCTTTGTTCACTTTGAAATATATGGTGTTGGAACTACAGAGGTTGAATCAAAGTGGAGGCAAAAATATATACATTGAATTAATTTTGTTACTTTTTTTGTTGGTTTTTCACATAGGTTAACTTCATTCATTATACTCCAAAGAAAATCATTTTGGCATTTAATATTTGTTTTAGACAAGACATTCAGTATTTTCCATAGGCTTTTGTAGATAGGCAACATTCCTTCACATTTCACAAAGTTGAGACCCACTACCATTTCAGGATTTTTAAGCTAATACTAACTTTTATAAATTCTGGGGTTTTTTTAAAAGGTTCCTTTTGTCTTATATGGATTCTCCACTTTTATTTGTTATTTTGTTATTTTGCCTCCAGCAAATTTTCCTGTCATAGAAACTGTCTGCTGAAGGCCTTTTGAGTTCTGTTGATAGCAGAAATATTTCTGTAGACTGGGAGAGGAGAGAGAGAAGCCAACTGATGAATATGTCAGTTTTTATCCCAGAGAATAGTAACACCCTAAGCATATGTCTCTGAATGTTGGCAATTTTAAATCAGATAATTTTGGGGGAATTAAAGAACTGTGTGAGTCACTGTATGGCATTGTTAGCATATGCAAAGTGTATGAATGAATGTAATAAATTATTTTAAATTATTTTAATTCATCTCATTTCAGAAATAAGTGTATTTTTTAATGAGTGCTTATAAAAAATAATAATTTTGGTACTTTATTTTAGATTTGGTACTTTTTTCCCCCTTAGAGCTATTAGATGTGTTCTAAAGTTTAAAAAGGCTTTTGGTCTGTATAATATGGCTATTACCAGTACAGAAGTATTCTAGAAATTTTAGGATAGGCTTTAGGTTTCAACTGTTCATTCAAAGCACAGTGCCTTGATACTGTACTGAGTTCTGAGTATGCAGAGATGACTGTAACACAGAATCTATCCTTAAGGAGCTCACAGATTAGTAGAGACAGGTATGGGAACAGATGACTGTGATGCAGCATGTAAGAACAGAGAAAGAACACTAGGAAAGGGATGCATATGCTCCGAACCTGGTGAGTTGGAGAACCAGGAGGCTTCTAAGAAGTAGTGCTGCTTATGATCCCTTATGGAATTCGTCATCAGACAAGCTTTCCAGGAAAGCACCCAGCAGACAAAGATATGGAGTTGGGAGAGGTAAAACCACATGAGTGTTGGGGCTACCACTGTAGAGTTGTTGGAGCACAGCCTGCAAGGCAGCTGCTGTGGAGCAAGGACAGGGGCAGTGGCACAAGCTGCCGTCAGGTTACAGAGCCTTCTTGGACACGCAAGAAGCCTTGAGCCACTTTAAGGTCACTGAGGGCCTTTGACAAGATGCTGCGCTGGTGGCTGGGAGGTTTGTTGGGAGGAAGTTGTGGTAATTCAGGTTAGAGATTATGAGTCTGTATTAAAGCAATGGAAATATGTATAGAGAGGGAAAAATAAATACAAGAATGTTTAAAAAGAATAATCAGCAGCCCACGGGATTGACTAGATGTAGTTTCAGATGAGGGGAAGGAGTCAGGGAGAACTCTCAGATCTTGGCTGGGGCAACTTAGGGTTGGTCTTACAGTACCAATTGAGAGCGTTAATGATTAATTCCCTGCTAATGTCATTTATAAGTATGTTTGTTTTGTAATGTGTTCTCAACTATTAAATTAAATCCACCCCTAAGCAAATTCACATTTGAAAGTATAATGACTTTACAGTTCCAGTTTTGAGGACGACCTACACAGGATAAGCAAATATGCTTAGAAAAACCAAGGCGCTGCTGCATGGAGACAAAATTGGACTTGCTTTGTGAATCTGAGTGGATAAGGATGCTGAATGACTGGCCTCATGGAAATATAATGGTCATCTGCAGCTTGGAGACTGGAATCTTTCTTGCGGGAAAAGGAATCACCAGTCCAATTACTTTGCTTCCAAAGAATTAGGAACTCTTAGGTTTAGGTTTCTCTTCCCAGTGACCATCCTGGGTACCCTGGGAGGAGACTCATTTTCTTGAGGAAGCCATGGTCCAAATAAGAATGCCATCCCTGTTGGCTTTCCATTTTGCACCCTGTATATCTACCACGAAATTTAGAAAAGTTTCCCCATCCCTGGTTTCAGTTAGTAAAATCATTAATGTAGAGAATGTAAAACCAATATCCCTATAATGAATTAAAACTGGTTTAGAATTGAAAAGCATACTCTAGAATTAAAAACCTTCTGACCTTGTGAAATTTTTACCTCATATCATTTAATTTTTCCATATTCTTTGTCTCTTGAAAGAAAATGATACCAAGGAGTTCAGTCTTTGATGAAATTAAATGACGTTGAAAACTAAAGGCTGTGTTTGATAAGTTGTCATTTGACACCTTTTAAGTGCTAAGCCACAAGGAAGCTTTGCTGCCACTCCCTGGAGTCAATGACCTCTGCCTCCTGGTCTGAGGAGAAAACCCTTCTCAGATCATTTGACTTTGTTTACCTAGTTTGGACTTTAGGTTAAAATAAACTACAATATGTCAGTGGTGTAGTAATGCTAGATATTTTGTTTTTTACCAGAGTGGTTGATTATAATGCACTGGTTAAGATTTGCTTTCTATAAAAGGAGTGTTTGTACTTTTATGTGTTTGATTCACACAGTGCAGTTTTCTCAAGTCCTGTTATTAAGTGGTTACATCCAAAAAGCAAAAAAACATGCTGAGGTAGTATTTTATTGGTGAACATCTAATATTTTCACTAACCGTAACTGTCAGATCATTCTTACTTCTGAGTTCCCCAACTGTAAAAATTATACAGAAAATGTGGCCTATCATGGGATTCTAAGTAGCCTCATGGAAGGTCTCAAACACATGCATTACCTTCTTTCTCTGCTTTTTCCCTGAGTAAAGAATCTAATCCAACACCCTTTATCCTTAAATAATTCAAACCCTCTCCTTTAAGAAGGAGGAAAACAACACTAGTGCCATCACAATTACAGGGATTTTTAATCTTAGACTGATTCTTGGCTGAGTTTTGTCAGCAAGTGTCTCTCTTTTGTGCTAGCAAATTTTGATGAAATCGGGTGTGGATTTTTAAAAATAGTACACAGAAATAGAAAAGTAAAAATTCTTTTATAACCCCACTCAAAATTGACATTTGGGACAGGAACTTCTCTGTAATCTATTCTAATTTTTCTTAACTTCTTTGTTGTCTTCACTTTTAACCCTAAACTTGAAACATTGAATAGTAGCCTCTGTCATTTTTGATGTTATGTTCAGGTTTAAATTAGAAGATGTTTATTCATTCACTCTAAAAGGAATTTGTGCTCAAAACTTAAGTTGAAACAGAACATATTTTTGTATTTTTCTCCATTAACCAGCTAAACAGCAGTAAAGGTGTATTTCTTAAATGTTAGACTCAAGAGTGTGATGTTGGGTCAGAGCTCGATTTTGTGTATTCATTTCTTCCTCTGAAGAATAAGTTGCAGTACCCACTGATACTGTAAGATTAGTGTGCTGTTATTATTGTTTTTAAGAAGCAAGGCATCCAAAAGATGGCAAAGAACTTTGAAAAGTCCTAATTATAGGATTTAAATAATTATAGAAATTTGACATATGACCACAAAGTCACATTATGTAATCTGTGTGTAAATTAGTAATAGTAATGCTTTGTTTCAATGAAGGTTAACATAACTTATTGAGATCCTACGACTGGAAATGTACATTGATAATCCACCACCCACACACACTACCCTTGTTTCTAAATCATTCTTTTCCAAATAGAGGTTTTCAAATTATATTTTTTGTCACTGGATTTATAAATACTAAGATTTAGAATTGATTTGAATTCTGACTTTGGTGCTTAGGAGTCATTATTTAAGTCTGCTTTCTTATAGAATGTATTTAATCTGTTCTTTCTTCATTTATCTTAAAGTGTTTTTCCTTAAAAGGAATCAAAACTCTGCTCTGGTAAAACTTATTAATGAAATGTATTTATCTGAAGCAGTCTCTGTATTCTATCTATTTAAGCTTACGTTGAATCTGTTTTTAAAAAGTCAAATTTCAGAGCTCACAAATCATGTATCACAGGCATTGATGAAGTTGTTTTCATTTGGGTCACATTTTTACTTCACTTGAGGATTATTTAGTCAACTGGATTAACTGTTAAAGAATTCTAATGGATCATTCTCAACTAGAAACCTTTGCACATCTCTCTTTCTTGGCCTTTTGCCATTGATGAGGTCGTCCAGGTTGGTTCTTTTAATACCATTTTGAATTCCTGGTACCCGAGTCATCCTAAACTTTCACCCTCCTCATTTAATTACCCTGATTATCTTTAACTTGAATTAAGAGCTGCTTCTTTCATTCATGCGGGTGCAAAAGCCACTTTTTTCTCAATTATACCAGTGAAAGAAGTCATGCGTTCATTTAAAAACTGGAATCCTAGAGGTAAGTGGCAGCCCTAGTTATTTCCATGTTATTCTTTATTCATTTTACCACAAATAAAGGTCTTTAAAGACACTTTAGTATTATCTATGCCTCGAATCTGGTCTTCAGAAGATAGGCTTTTTCTGTGAATTCTTAGGTTAATTTTGGTATTCTGCCAAGACATTGTAAAGGGTGGTGGAAGTGTGTAGGAACAGGGAGCAAATAAATGCTCATGATGTTAGGCAAGAGAGATTGGGGTGGATGGGCTGGGTGACGTTTTCTCCTGGGCTTAAGCATCAAATAAATGATCCTAAATTATCTAGTAAACCTGCTTATCAGATGATTCTGATGAAGGGGAAGTGATTTACACTTTCTAATAGGTTAAGTATGTGTCCATGTTTTACCTCTCTTAAGTTCTAAGTGGAAAGATAATTGTTTTCTATGCTGTCTTGGTGTCTGTTTGATTTTGATATGGTTATTCATCTCGACTGTACTTAATTTACTATCAGTTCATCTCCTTATACTGAAGAAGCAGCTCATTGAGCCACCTCTTCGGTGTTTGCAGATTCTGGCCACTCCCAATAATCAGATTAATGACTGCAATACATTTTTTTTTTTTATCCCAAACTGTATGAAAGTTGTTGGTATAGTTGTTCTTAATTTATTACTAATGAGGAAATGATGTAAGCCAAAGGCTGTTTTAAGAACCACGCTTCCTCCAACACTCAAGTTTATTTTAACAGCTTATTGTGTCACAGTGTTTTTATGCTTTTATCTTTGACCAAAGTGTTTATTTTGAGAAACAATTATTAAACTGCATTAAAAACATACACAGTGTTCCAATAGTATCATAGTTACAATATTAAAGGAAACCCAGACTAAGGGTGGATGAAATTGAACACATATTTCCATGTCAGACTTCCTACCATTTTGCTTGTTTGTATTGATTTCTCTTGACATGGTCTTCTTTTATTGAGAACCACTCTTTTTTTTTCCTTATTCGCTCTCTCTTTTATTTAAAATCCCCTTCCTATAGCTGTATGTGCTAAGAGCAATTGTAAAAGGAAACCAGCTTATATTAAACCTGCCTGGAGTCAAAATGTAATCTAACACCTGTAGTCTGCAATTTGTCATCACTTCATGGATACTTTTTTTTTTAATAACAGATTTCCTGAGTTTTGACCTTAGGATACTGTATAATCCAAAAAAAGCAACAAAACTAAACCATGGTTTTTAATAAGTCTTATAATGTTAGGATGTGAAATTACAACCATAAGAGCCAACTCAAGTAACATCATTTGATGTTAGAAATAGTGCGGAGTTGTATATCTAGGAGAGTATGTTTTGTGTGTGAAAATGACTTTGAGTGATAAAGAGGTAAATCTTAATACATATGTAATTTTTTCTACACCCATTCTCTAAGGCCTTCCTAGGTGATTTGACTCAAGTAAGATGTTTTCAACTACAGGGTCCATTTTGAACTTTATAGTAGAGTGGTCATCATTAGGGAGAAAGCAAGGCTATGTGTTGAGTATGGTTCATGTAGTACAGAAGTTTTTTAATTTTTTGGTCTCTGGACATCTTTTTGCTCTTACTTAAGGGGACCCAAATAACGTGTTAAAACTCTTGATATTTCTATATTAGAAATTAGTTCTGAGAAATGTTTACTAACTTAAAAGTAATTATAGATAATATATATGCATATATGGAAATGATATATTTTTATGAAAAATAACTATATTCCCCAAACAAAAAATAATGCAAGAGTACCAATGTTTTATATATTTTTGCAAATATTTTAATTTCTGGCTTAATGGAAGACAACTGGATTCTCATAATTGCTTCTGCGTTTAATCTAACACGGTACATAGTTTTGGTTGAAGTCAATGAAGAAAATCAAGCCTCAGACATGTAACTAGATAATGAAGGAATTTTTAATAGGTTTTCCAGGTAATTGTGATATTCTTTTTTGATACTGTAGCAAAACTTTACTACAAGTAGTAGTTTGTTATAGGTTAGTTGCAAAGTGGAATTGAATCTGAAATTGCATCAATGAACTTTCCATACTTTTATATTTTATTATCATATAATCTATTGGTCTGCTTTGCGCTTTGAATGGATCTTTTACCTATTCATAACATCATGCTTTGATTATCTGGAAAACATTAATTTACTGACTTACGGAGATCTTACAAATATTTACAAATTTCATTGTACGACATATTTTAAATCAAAAACAGAAACTTTTATTAAATCACCACCAATATTATCAGAAAAGTCTGTAAGTATTAGGAAGGTATTAAGCTTATGGTGGCAGCTATTAGTTTTCCAAAATTCTAATTTTTGCTTGAAAGGTCAAATTTTATCATTGGCAATGAGTACTGTAAGATATTTTTCTTGAAGTGACAGGCTCATATCTGCTGAATATACAAATAACTATAGTTTGTTAGTTGTTCTTTCAAGTTAAAATGATATTCCCTGAGAAAGGTGGCTAGCTCAGCTTGTAACTCAAACAATTGCACAGTGTTCTTTCTTAAGACAACCATCTTACTTCACCATGCTACAGAAGTGCATTATGAGTATTTCCTATTTTCTCACACACAGTGTTAAAAAGAGTTATAGTCAAGGGTTGAGATTTAATATAATTAATAAAATTTTACTGCTTTACCAAGGACATTCTTAAATGAAAGTGGCATTATTTTTACCACAAGCTTGTGGCAGTGAAGCATACAACTACTAGTACAGTTTGGAGCCACTGCCTTTGATTGCTACAGGCCAGCAGTTTTCCCACCATTGCTTTTGTACCCTCAGTGCAAATTCAGCAGAAGTCAAAATGGTAAATGATGTCTTAGCTTGCTATGAAAACAGTTTGATGGCATGGACCTCTTGATGAAGTGTGTAGATTCCCCCAGGGGACCATGGACCACTGATAAAGAGTGTCTTCCTAAGAGAATGCCAGGCAGTGTATGTGTGTAGAAAGTGTCACCTTGAATGGGTCATGACTTTGAGGTTCCATTCTATGTGACAGATGCTTCAGAGGCCATTTTTATGTGCCAGGTGCCATGTTAAGAACAAAGATATATGTAGTATTTGAGTGAAAGCAATAAGAAAAGTTATTGGTATGCATGTCTATTTGTAGATCTGTAGATCTTAGGGATGAAGAGGTCAGACAGATTTTTTAATCTATTGCTGATTTTTATAATAAACATGTTGATAGAAAAATGTATAAGGCATTATACTACTAATTATGAAATCCTCACATTTTTTAATGATAGCTACTACTTATTCAAGCCTTACTATGGGCAAGAACTCTCCTAAGTACTTAGCATACATTATCTCACTTAATCTTCCTTAACACTACAAGGAAGATTTTACAGATTAACAAATACTGTGGCTCAGAGAGACTAACTTGCTCGCTCAGTCACAAGCGGCTAATAAGCCATTGTCGTTTGGGATAGAACTGGATTCAAAACCACAACTTTATGACCCTGAAACTCCTTCTTACAACCTTTATACAATGCCATCTTATGATTTATGTAATGCCCTAATTTTTTTTTCAACACAGAAATGGTAAAAAGAAAAAAAAATTATGTCCTCACTCTCAGACACATGCTAGATGTAAATTCCTATAATTAATGACAGCTTCTTTACTTTTTAAATTTAGTTTTGCTAAAAAGGAATAATAACAAAAAAAAGAAATAATATCTAGCTGTGCTAAACAAAGAAGAATAACTGGTCTGAAAGTAGAGAAGAGAGAATCTGGAATTAATTCAGGGCTGCTGAACAGAGATGTACTGAGCACTTTCTGTGTGTGCCAGGGATATGGTGTGCCAATATGTTGCTCACAGTCCGATAGGTGAGACACATTTATATAATAGTTCCATTAATATTTACATTAATTATCAATCGCTAATGCTAAGTTCTCCCAGCTGAATTTTTGAGCTGAAATTAATAGTCTCTAATTCTAATGCTGAATTTGAAAAACAGAATATTAGGAGGTAGAGCTGGATTGTTGAAACTTCAGTTACATGATATTTTATATATAGTATATTTTATTAAATAACAGCATGTTCATCTATTTAACAAATTCTTTTTTTTTTTTAAAGATGACCGGTAAGGGGATTTTAACCCTCGACTTGGTGTTGTCAGCACCACGCTCTCCCAAGTGAGCCACAGGCCGGCCCCCTATTTAACAAATTCTAACTGAACTATGCATAAAGACTTTGAACCAATTGTTCTTTTTTTTTTTTTCGTTAAATTTTTATTTTGTCAATATACAATGTATATGATTATTATGGCCCATCACCGACACCTCCCTCCCTCCTCCCTCTCTCCCCTCTCCCCCAAGAATGTCCTTTCCGTTTGCTTGTTGTAACAACTTCATAAAAGTATAGTTGTTATATCTTCTTCCCCACCCCCCCCTTTTTTGTGTGTGTGTGTATGTGGGTGAATTAATTTGTTTATTTTTTAGCTCCCACCAATGAGTGAGAACATGTGGTATTTCTTTTTCTCTGCCTGACTCGTTTCACTCAATATTATTCTCTCAAGGTCCATCCATGTTGTTGCAAATGGCAGTATTTCATTCGTTTTTATAGCTGAGTAGTATTCCATTGTGTAGATATACCACATTTTCCGTATCCACTCATCCGATGATGGACATTTGGGCTGATTCCAGCTCTTGGCTATTGTGAAGAGTGCTGCGATGAACATTGGGAAACAGTTATACCTTCGACTTGATGATTTCCATTCCTTTGGGTATATTCCCAGCAGTGGGATAGCTGGATCGTATGGTAGATCTATCTTCAGCTGTTTGAGGAACCTCCAAACCATTTTCCATAGGGATTGCACCATTTTGCATTCCCACCAACAATTGTTCTTGTTAAATGTGTTTTTCTCAGAACTTTTAGTGGAAGAATGGTATCCTTTTTTGGATCAACTATGCTATATTCTGTTGTTATAGATGAGGTGAAATTGAACAAGGCAAAGTAATTCTGATATTAATGCAAAATAAATGTAGACAGAAGTCATCTTGTTCATGTTCTTATCCCCTCCTGATGTGCCTTACCCTGTAGGACCTGAAGCTCTGGGTGAGACTCACTCCTGTGCATGAGACTTGTCATAGGGAAGCAGATGCAGCCACCTGGGAAACTTTGTTTTAACCTATGACCACACTGGCTCAACCACCCTGTACAGTCACCTCCTCAATAATTTCTCATTTTTTCTATATAAAAAAGACCACAAAGTCTTGGCTTATTATGAGTAATTCAGTTCACCCCATAATGATACAGTGAATTATATACTTTCCTAAACTTAATCATTCAAGATCTCACTTCCTTCCCTGCAGGCAAGAATCATTATATTTTACACATGGCTCCCAGCTGGTTTTCATTGAGGCCTTCAGAATCTATTTGAACACTGAGAGCTTTAAGAAGAACTGCTTTATCTTTCTCAGTCAACTTTTGTCATGGTACCATTAGGTCCTTTTGTTTTCAAAATTTTCGGTTTTGAAGGCAGAGAAAGGACTTGTGTCCATATTATAATTGTGCTTTGTGACTTGGCAAAAAGCTTTATTTTGAAGTTGATGTCTCTTTTGAATATATTTACAACTTCTTTCTTCATTACCATGTTCATGTCTGTTTATATACGTATATGTCTTATTTTAGAGAGATTTCAGCAATTAAATAAGAAGGAACATAGTCAATGTTTAACTATTTATGTCCTACCCATAACTTACTCATCAACTCTTCATTGTTGGATATGAGACTCCTTATTTAAAAGCTTTGTAAGTTAATAGGTACAATAATAGTAGCTACTCCATAAACATTTGATTAAATGAATACATTTTTTTTTACTCTTTTAACCCAGAGCTGACTGTTTTAAACATAATTCATTTTAGGTATGATAAGCACCTTGGATGAAGGAAGCCATCAGTTAGATGTAAATTAACCATTATTTTGAGTATAGATGTGCCAATGCATACTTCTTGTGCTTTCATGGTAATGTTGCTGTTTGTGAATACTCCTATGGAGGTCCAGTAATGTATTACAAGCTGAGTTTTTCTTATTTAGGATGTGGATATATGAATATTTTCCCTTCTTTCTCTAATAGTAGCAGCAGTTTCCAGGTCCTACTGTATTTTCGACTAGATCTGATTGTGTGATTGTAGTTTATTGTGAGGACTTTTTATCACCATTCTAGCAGAATGCTGATGCCCTGCATGCTCCAACCCCGCCTCCCTCTCAGTTGTCATTTCTCGTCATTTCTCTCTAGCTTAGGGCTGTCCAGTAGTCTAGTAGTACTCTCTGTGATGATGAAAATGCTCTATATCTGTGCTGTACAATACAGTATTGCACAAGTGGCACAACTGAGCACTTGAAATGTAGCTACTAGGACTGAGGAACCGAGCTTTTTTATTTTTATTTTTTTAAGTTTTAATTAATTTAAATGTAAATGTAAATAGCCACATGTAGCTAGTGGCTACTGTATTGGGTAGCACAGCTTTAACATGCTGACTTCTCTGCTGTTTTTCAAATATAATAAGTACTTTCTTGCCTCCCAGCCTTTTTGCCTGCTGTTTCTTTTTTCTGGAATGCTCTTCTTCATGGCTCGGCCCTCACTCCCTTCAGCCCTCCTCTCTAAATCTGCCTCCTTTGGGAGCCTTCCTGAGTCACCTTATCTAAAACAACATCTCCTCCCTCCAATTTTTCTCCTTACACATTGTTCTATTATTGCTCATAGTATTTATTACTACCTGATATTTTATTTGTGTTCTCTCTCCTCTGCTCTAGAGACTTTGTTCAATTATTTTGTATAGTCTTGCTCATAGAAGTCAACAGAACGTAATATTTAAGGGCATGGGCTTTAAAATTAGAAGCCCAGTTCTGCTATTTACAAGCTATGTGCCTTCAACAAATTACCCACACTCTTGGAACTCCCGTTTTCCTGTCACAAAATGAGGTAAAATACCTACTTCCGGCATTACTGTGAAATTTAAATAACATAAAATATATTTATAGCATTAACATCAGTGTTTGGCTCATAGTAAGCTTCACATGAATGCTAACACCTATGATTACTAGTATTGTTATTATTGTTATTGAAGCTATTTAGATATTTCACTCTGGTGAAACCTAATTGTCATACTGAAAAATCAACAACGGATGCTATGAAAATGAAAGAAGATTTAAATAAACCGTTTTTTTTACAGAAATTATCAGAAATGAATTCATTGACTAGATTAAGGTCAATCGAGATAGAGAAAAATCCAAACCAAAATAGAGCTAGGATAAATTGGCAGGTTTCAGTATACAAAGGTGAAGAGTAAAAAGCAATGGATAGCTGTCTTTACAGAATGATATATTCCATTATTTGGGAAAGGCACATGAAAAGAGATGTTGTACCTTAGACATAGACAAAGGTCAATTACTGGGCTCTTTTTTAAAATGTGCCTTTTAATTAACATATGGTATAGTTTATATACAGTTGAATGCATAGATCTTAATTGTACAGCTTGATGATCTTTCAGACATATACACATCCTTTTAACCAACACCCAAATCATTATGGAGAATATTTTCAACATCCCAGAAAGCTATCTCTCACCTTCTTTTACTAAATAAACCTCGAAGGTAGCCATTATGCTGACATCTATCCCTGCAGGTTTTTCCTATTTTTTCCCTCTTCTTACATATTTTCTAGTTTTTCCTACTCTTGACTCTTAACATAAATGGATTCATGACAATGTTTACTCTTTACATCTGACCTTTTTTTACTCAACAATAAGTCTGTGATATTTATCTGCATTGGTGCAGATAGCAATAGTTAATTTTTTCTCACTCTTATATAAGTACACCACAATTTATTTATCTATTCTACTATTGACAGACACTTGGAGTGTTCCAGTTTGGAAATTTTATGATTACAGCTGCTGTGAATATACGTTTTGGAGGTCATAAGCATTCGTTTCTTGTTTTATACAGTGTGTGTGTGTTTGGCTTTAGTAGGTGCTACCAATGGAGTTTTTTCCCCTCCCTCCACTGGGCCCATGTTATAAAGGGAAAAAGGATGAAGCTGGAAAGTTTATAGACTTGGACAGTTTTACATAGATAGTTGGAGAAATGCTCAATTAAAAATAATTTAAAGAAAATCTGTGTATATGAAGAACTTGTTAGGAAAGAGCTTATCTCTTAAGTTGAGGGACATTGTCTTGGTAATTGTGAATTTTATGACTAAAAAAAATTAATCATATTGTACATATGTGATACTTGGATACATGTGTATAATGTGCAGTGATCAAATCAAAGTAATTAGCATATCCATCACCTTAGGCATTTGTCATTTCTTTGTTTTGGGAACATTTAACATCCTCTCTTCTAGTTATTTGAAAATATATATGTATAACTATTATCTGCCAATTAAAAATAAAAATTTTAAAAAAATTTTTAATTCTTCCCTGTGGAGTGGGGGATCTCATGGGAACTCATTCTTTTTTGAACTCATGATGTCATAATGTATAATTTTTCAGTGACTGATTCTTTATATGTGTACATCTTCCTTAAGAAGAGGTCTACATATTCATGAATAAGCATGCAATCATATGTACATGATAAATAAAAGAAGTATTTAATTGACAAAAAATACTAATCAGCCAGAAATATATGCCTGAACTGTCAAATGAGCCTAGGAGTGGGACTGCTTATAGGTCCAACTATTAGGAATCAATAACATGACTCTCAGTACACTTGCTTGGGACAGAGACCAAACTTGATTTCTTCTAGTTAACTTACAGGGAATTGAGAACATACTCAGAGAAATTCAGACAGAGAAACTAAAATTTACTGAAGTGGGAGTTCAGAACCTGTCCTGTGAAGAAGAGACATTGAGTTGACATTATTTAGAGTTGACATTATTTAGTCAAGACATAAGAAAGTGAATAAAAGATGACTTGATCCTGCCCGTTAGATGGAAGGATTTTAGAAGGTTTGGATTGATTTTCCTGTCTAGGAAAGACCGTGATATAAGCATTAGGCTCTACTTTATTTTTGCTAACAGTACTTATACCACTAGAGGAAGGCGCTGTATGATATTAAAAAGAATTCTTAGCAATTGACTGGAGATGAAATTATGCAGGAAATTTCTTTAGCTAGAAATTGTCTAGAGACTATAATACTCTGCCTGGAATAGTTAGAACATTCTGGGGGAATGAAGATAGTTAGGACAGATGACTTTGGGAATCTTTTAATCTCAGATATTATGTATATTGTTATTGAAAGGAGGTTATAGGCAAAGAAAAATGTAAGTATAAAGGAAAAAGCTCAGCCCTTTCGGTTACTTGTCAGACAGTTTCACCTTAGAGATACTTATTAAGTCATTTCATATTGTGACTGCTCTTTCCTTATCTGTTAGAAGATGGTAGAGAGATCACTTCTCCAAGTAGATACTGTCATACTGCCCAACCACCTGTATTTGTCTGACCAGAAACTATGTATTTCACTTCGTAAGTAATTTCTCTTGCTGTTACTTCTGTTGAGAAACATCTTCCTAATCTATCATGGGCAGTGACATTGTCATTGTCTTCTGGAAACCTACATTCTTGTACTAACAGCTCCCTGTGTATGATTTCCAGTTTAGAGGGTTCTCCTGAGATGCTGCATGTTTCCAGTTTGTTCTTGTTCCAAACAGCACCTTCATGAGGAACAGTCGGATTAAATTAGTTAATCCATATAAAATTCTTAGAACTTCCTGGCACAGAATAAACGCTCAGTGAGTGGTCACTATTATTATTGTTCTTTCTCTATTTCATGTTTGGCTTCTCTGTGTATGTATATGTATAATGTGTGTATACATGTGTGTGTGTGTGTGTGTGTGTGTGTGTGTTTGTGTGTGTGTATACAGAGTATATATATATATAGTATATATTTTCTATATATATTGTATTAGTCTGTTTTTGTTGCTTGTAACAAAATACCTGGGTTCATAAAGAAAATCAAAATTTATTGCTTACAGTTTCTGAGGCTGGGAAATCCAAAGTCCATCTCGTGGTGGCATCAGTGACCCAGGGGTCTCACATTGCAAGATGGTGGAAGCAGAGAAACCAGAGAGAGCAGACAGAGGGAGCAAGAGAAACAGACTCTTCTCTTAAAGCCCTCCGAACCACACCCCTGACCACCATTTTTAATCCATTCACTACTGCAGGGTCCTACAATCTGATCACCTCTTCAAGGCTCCACCTTTCAATTACCATAATGGGATTTCCCACCCTCTTAACAGTCACAGTGAGGGCTAAGTTTCTAATACATAAAACTTGGGGGACAAAATTAAAGCTTGAGGGGGTTTTGGGGAGACATAATCCAAGCCTTTGTGTGTGTGTGTGTGTGTGTGTGTGTGTGTGTGTGTATCCCTGTTGCTCAGTTTTAAGAAATAAAGGGAAGTGTAGTAGGCCAATTTGGTTGGACTTAAGGAGAAGAACAAATGCTATCATGCAGAAAGATTATAGTAACTTCAAAGTACAGTTTTGGAAAATCTCTTTAAATCTAACCAATGCACAATGGAAAACCCCTAAAGAACCAATCTAATTATTCAATTAAATGGGACCGTTAAATGCTGACTTTTACTACAGAAGGCAAGCATAATTTAGAAAATGGGGCATTTTAATTCTCTTTTGTTTTCCAATTAACTCAATTGCTCTAATAGGGAGTACTCGTGCTTAGATATATGTTTTGTGAGTATGTATTCTGTACATATTTTCAGTCTCTCCCTCTCACCAAAGACTAAGATTCTCACCTGTTGACACAAAGGTTTATTTATTACAGTCCTCATGTTGCCCAGATTGTGGCCTCAGAGCAAATATCTTCCTGCCATCAAAGCTGACCTGGGCAGCACAAGCCCACCATGCAGCTCTGCCTTCCCTGCCAGGGATAATTAGGATGTTGAAGTAACGGAGCTCTCACTTTTTTGCTGATGCCAGCTTACCACAACAGACCACATGAGTTTACTCTTAGTTAAAAGTGGTAAAGAAAATGCTAAGAACATTCATTTTAATTGGTCAACATTATGTGGACTTTAGTGCCACTAAAGTTTTATAGTCCTGTGTTTGAGATTTCTTTCTGCCACCCGCTGTCAGCTTATTATGACAGATACTTGCTTTTGATTATTCTTTTGATTATTATTTGATTATTGATTATTATTTGAAAAGTTTAAACCTCTTCTGTTATCATATTTAGGTAACAATTTCATCTGCCCTAATATTTATTAAATTATCTATAATAGACTGACATTGTCACATTGGTGGGTGGGAAAGTAGTTTTGCATCATATGGCCCTCGAGACTGGGATGAATGGCAGAGATTTTTTTTTTTTTTCCTTAAACGCTTGCTTTGATGCTTTTTTTTTTTTTTTTTCCAATTAAAAAAATGGGTCATATGAGTAGGGCGTGGTGGTGGTAGGAATGGTGGTGAGGATGGTGGTACAAATGGTTCTTAAATGTAGCTAGACATGCTTTCTTTTGCTTTGATTGAACTGATGCTTCCTGACTCTGGAAAATGTTTAATTTATTACTCTAATATGAAAAAGATTACATAAAATGTGAGAGAATGGTTAAAGGAGAAACATGTGCTTTTGAAAAGTGAATTCACTATTCTTAAAGGTCTTGGAAGCATCCAGGAAGTTAGGCACTGATCTGAGTATAGGAAATGTGGTTTGTCTTTGTAATCAACATAATACATTTGAATGGGGATGATCACGGTAGCCTTTTAATTTTTTATTGTGACTGAAGTTGTAAGCTGTGAGCAGTGGCTGAGGTTCCTCAGCAGGATCGCACACTCCCTGTCCCTTCTCTGTGAAGTCCTTCTCACACAGGCCTATGATGAGAGTAGGGGACAAGTTCTTCTGACAATCTCCCCTCTATCTCTCTCTTTCTTTGTCAGACCGAAGAAGTTGAGACGTTACTATTAGAATGGGAAATTATTTCATGTTGAGAGATAATGTTGAAGAAGTTATTATGAAAATCAAGAGTTAGCTTGCATAGCTAGTGTTTCATTTTGTTTTTTTAATGAGTAGAGAATAGGTAGAGATAAAAGAGAAATTATTTAAATTACAACAACTAGAAAACTTTAACATTGTTTTCAAAGTTTGACAAAAAATCCTGAAATTAGGAAGTATGAGCAAAACAGAGGATTATTCAGTTTAAGTGCTACTATGAAGGTCCATCTATATCAGTATAAAATAGTCACTTAAAATTCGTAATTTAAGAAAGTTATATTTTTAAATTAATTTGAAAGTTTCTATACTTTTAAAAAACATTTTTTGATTAAAGATTAAAATCAGAACTAAAAAAAAATAAAAGTTGTTCCTATTTTCAAAGGATTGGTTTTCTAGCTCAAGTACCAACTATTCCTCTATAACACTCTACGAGTAATTAATTATGAGGCTGATCATAATAATGACTATCATTTATTGACTGTTTGCTATAAGCCAGGGCAGGCAAACTATGACCCATGGGTCAAATCTTGTCTTACAGGAACACAGCCATGCTCATTGTTTATTTTGAATAGAGTTGAATAGTTGCAGCAGAGATTGTGTGGCCCTGCAAAGCCTAAAATATTTACCATCTGGCCTTTTACTGAAAAAGTTTGCCAATTCTTTATTTAAAACAAGCACTATTTCTTCACGTAGATTGTGCCATTCAATCATTACAACATCCCTAGAAGTCAGTTTCTTATCCTTCCTCTATAGATAATAAAATTGAGTCTTAAAGATGTTCAGTGACTAGCTCAAGATAGCCAGCTAAGTGCAGGAGTCTGGCCTTGAATCCATGATGTCTGATTGCAGAGCCCACACTTCCCTTCTGTGTCCAGTTTCTTTGTCATTAGCCTTCAGAGAGGTAGCATATTCTGGTGGTTAAAGGTATGGACGACTCTGAAGTCAGATGTCTTGAATTCAAATGATCTTGGGCAACAAATGACTTAACTCTTTATGCCACAGAATATAAATGTTGGCAGACATTACTATCATGAACTTCTTGTTTTGTAGATGAGATTCTAAATCTCCAGAATTGCTCTTAAGCTTTCCAAAGACCTGACTTTACAAATGACTGTTGCGTAACTCGCGCTAGGTAGATAACACATATTTCAGAGGGCTGATGGCTTTTGAAAAGTAAAATTGTCAGTTGAATGCTCATTTTTTTTTCCCCTTTCAATTATCAGGTCCTTCATAGACAGCAGTCTCAGCCAGCCAAGGAGAGTTCCCCTCCCAGAGAAGAAGCGCCTCCCCCACCTCCTCCAACTGAAGACAGTTGTGCCAAAAAGCCGCGGTCTCGCACAAAGATCTCCTTGGAAGCCCTGGGGATCCTGCAAAGCTTTATTCATGATGTAGGCCTGTACCCCGACCAGGAAGCCATCCATACTCTTTCGGCCCAGCTGGATCTGCCCAAACACACCATCATCAAGTTCTTCCAGAACCAGCGGTACCACGTGAAGCACCACGGGAAGCTGAAGGAGCACCTGGGCTCTGCGGTGGACGTGGCCGAGTATAAGGACGAGGAGCTGCTGACAGAGTCGGAGGAGAACGACAGCGAGGAAGGCACCGAGGAGATGTACAAAGTGGAGGCCGAGGAGGAAAACGCCGACAAGAGCAAGGCGGCGCCTGCAGAAGTTGACCAGAGATAATGTGAACTCCCACCAGGCAAAGCAATACATTGGTCCAAGGATTTTCTGTTTTAGTTTCCTTGACAAAGTTTTTTTTTGCTTTATTTTATTTTTGTCTTTTTTATGTCTATTTGTTTTGGTTTTTTCTTACCCTTTTTGACATTTCTTTGTTGCACAGGATATCCCTACAGACTAAGTTCAGTATTTCTGAATCAGACATAGCCTTGGCAAAGACACTAAAGTGTTACACTTTTACAATTGACTGGATCATAGTGATTATAATCACAGGAGACTCCGCCTTCATTATCCTTGCACTTAACAGAAGTTACATCAGGCAAGTTTCAGGATAAAAAGACCTACGAAATAAATGAAGGAAGCTACAAGTGTGTGTATATGTATATGTATATATCTCTATATTTACATATATATATTAAATTTGCATGGGACAGAGAACTTTACAATCCAAAAGAATAGACTGTGAAATGAGTTCTTAAAGAAAAGACTTGTTTATGTATTAAAAAACCACTTCACAGTGAGTGAGTCGCTTTGGCTTTTTGATAAACTGTGGCCTGCTCTCAGGGTGGGGTGACTATTTTTGAATTCCTATTTATTTTCTGTGTTTGTCCCTGATTTTTTTTCTTTATTTTAATTCTATGGCTTCCTATCTGGCAGCTTAATGGGTAATTTTTGAGGTATGTATTTAACAAAATAAATCGACACTGCCAAAAAAGAAAGAAAGAGAGAGAGAGAAAGAAAGGAGGAAAGTGAAAAAAATCAGGGCACATTTAAATGGTACAAGTCAAATTACTCTTAAAGACACAATGCACACTTAAAATGACTCAATAAAATGACTCGATGTTCCATTATTGAATTTGTCATTACTGTAGTGAACAGATCCATTTCTGTGGAATTCCAAATAAGTAAAACTGAAATTCAGTGCAGAGAAAACTTGTCCATTAGTACAGTCTTGATAAAATGACATTTTGATGTTGTATATGTGGAATTCATAGTATGAGCCACATTTTTTTGTGAATTTATTTACCTGCTTGTGGCTTCACATCTTAAAATTGATAAGCCTGCTCATTTAAAAGTTTGCTGTTGCTGTTTTTTTTTTTTTTTTTTTAATAGAAAATAATGTAAAGTTAGAAAAGAAGTTGCTGCCCAGTTAAAGGGGCTCCCTCTCAAATAAATCTCCATTCTTCCCTCTCCCAAAAGACATTTCTTATTTCTATTTCACTTTGGGCTTCCTCATCTTCGTACACATTCCATCCCTATAACCAAACATTTTCAGTCCCTGATTTCACAGGCTTCTATCCCTTTCCCAGGTATGGCAGCCCTAACAAGAACCTGTTTTTGAATCATTGTGCAGCTCCAGGCAATAGAGTAAGTGAACCGATTTCAGTAGAATCACCTACTGGTCATAAAAGGAAACATTGTTGCATTTACATACATAGCAATTACCTTACCTAAAGCAGAACTGATGCCAACTGGATATTTAATGGAATGAGCATTAAAGCTGCAATCTACTATAGTTCTCCAAATTTTCAACTTCCTATCAGAAACACCGGTAGCATTACTTTCCACTTCTACCTATAGTAATTGCAAGAGGAGACCTCACCTTCTGGACTGGCCTAGTGAACCTAATCCATGCTTTAAAATGGCCGTTAAACAGTCCCACATGGTTGGATTTTTTTTTTTTTTTTTGAGTCGTGCTCTTATGCAACCTTGTCAAAGACCTCATGCAATATCACTTTGAAAGTTGTTTTCTGTTTACTACATAAACATTGTAATATAACTGTTAATACTATTTATATATTTGAAAGGTATAAAAGGTAGGAGTTAAAAAAACACCTCTATGTGTAGATATTAACTCAGAACTTACAATATACAGGGAGAAGACATGTTGCAATACAAGCTAATTCTAGCTGCTCAGTAACCTCTGGAGTTTTTAAAGGGACATTTTCCTGTACTTTTTCAAGTAAGATGTTTAAAAAATTATCTTGACATGAGTGTCATATACCTTTGCAAAAGGATGGTTGTTTGCAGTTAAGCCCTGGGCCCATCCTTCCTTTTTCTGTAGTATGCTGCAGCTTTAATCAGAAAGTCCATGGTTGCTGCTTCCTGATCTCCGAGTTACTCTTTCCAAATTGTCTTCTTACACTGTTGCTGAAGGTCACTCTGTACATGTAATGGAAATTGATTTTGCCAAGCTCTTACAAGGTGGTTCACCTATTGATGGCATCCGCATTTGGTATCTTTTACACTTCAACCAAAAATTTATTAGGTATTTTTCAATGCTAAGTCTTGCCTTTTATTTTTTAATTTCACTGCCAAGTTTGCAGTGGTTCTAAGTGAATCTGTGGGCATTTTAGCCTGTGGTCTTGCCAGATCTTTGCGAATTACAATGCATATATGTCTATTTATTCAATATCTGTCATATAATATCTATTTGGAAGAAGAAACTTTCTCTTGTAGTGCCTCTTGACAAAGCACAATTTCCTGCCTTTTTTTTTTTTTTTTTTTTGTGAAATGAAAAAAACAAATTGTGTTTTATTGCGGTATCAACAATGTGAATAAGGATTAACATATTGTAAATGTTCTTTTTTCCATGTAAATCAAATATCTTTGTTATCACTAAGTGATAATTAATTTTTAACTTATGTGCATTGTTAGGCTGTTAGAATTTTTTGGTTGTTAAAATAAAGCGCATTCAATAAATATGACTTCATTTGTCAAGTATTTTACTGGGCATTGCCTTCTTTCCCATTTAATATTTCATGCAGAGTGAGACCTTGTGAGTCTAAGGAAAATCCGTACCCTTATTTTAGAAACAAGACAGGGGTACCCACAAGTACATATGTTTGAGTCCTGTCCAATGCATAGATCTAATTGCACATGTGAATGTATGTGTGTCTATGTGTGTATGTAAACACACACACACACACACATCTTGGTGCTGGCAACTGGGAGAGTCATTTATCCACTCATTTTGTCAATATACAAACAGAACTTAAATGTATAAAGTTATATTTATGGGCTTACTTTATTTTTCTAGTGAATATTTTCTGTTTATAATTAAAAAACCACAAATGACTGCGTGTCAGGAAACTTTTGGAGCACATATGTCCATGGTTAATGGACACAATAAAAGTCTTTTATATTTAGAGCTGGGGTACCATAATGTGTGCGTAGAGGAATGCCGAAAGGATTGATGTATCTGAGAAATGTGTGAAAATGATTTTTTAGAAAGTGATTACAATGGAAAAAATTGCTCAAAAGGCTAAAGTTAATAAGAGCGAGTGCTTAGCTTCAGAACTGGCAGAGATAAAGTAAATTTAAAGTGATTTTGTTTTATTTTGATATTGCAAATGTTTTTCCCATTTTTTTTCTTTTTTCATTTGTCTGCATTTGGTTGACATACAGATATAACTTGCCTCTCTTCCTCAATTTCACTTGCCTTTTTTCCCATAATAATTAATAGCCTACGGTGGACCGTGTAGGTATGTTTTAAGGACAGGTGATGGAAAGTAGGTGTTTGCAGAGAGCCAGACAGCTGCAAAGCACAGAGTGCTGAAGGTTTTAAGGAGCAACTAGAGGCTCAACAAGGGTGAAACATGTTATTTTTGCAAATATAAATGAATTCTGCCTTTGGGATAAAGACCAGGAAGAAAAAGCATTTGTGAGTTAATTTGACTTTTAGCACAAACAGCTTCCACATTCATGAGGGGGTGTTTTTAGGGGTCAAACTTCATCAGAGGTAACAACTCAGAAGTGGGAGGCTCTACCCACAGATGGATTGGCTTCTGCCTAAAAGGTGATTTCTGTGCTGGTGATTTCTATTCGTAAGAAAGCAAAGTAAGAAATTTCTTGAGTGTACAGAAAGTCGTATTATGTGATTTCAGAGCCATTATTTCATGGGCTGAGTTTCATCTCTCCCCCCCGCCCCAGGACATATTTTTCTTTACACTGTTATTTCCTTTTCCGAAGAGTTTTAAATAAAGATTAAAAATTCTTCACATTCTTTCTTTTTTTTTTTTTTTCCTTTTTTTGTCTTTTTTCGTGTCCGGCAACGGATCGCAACCCTCGGTGTTGTGCCCGTACCGGACCGGGACCGGCAACGAGATCGCAACCCTCGGTGCTGCACCCGCACCTCGCTCAGCCAGTGAGTGGGAACCGGTCTGTATGTGGGATCCGAACCCTCGGCGGGAGCGCCTCCGCACTCCCAAGCGGCGCACTGTAGCAGTGCACCACCGGGCCAGCCCCTTCACATTATTTCTAAAGGGCAGTCAAGCCATCAGTGAACATTTATTAAACGTGTACTCTGTGGCAGACAGTTGGCTAGAAATTGCAGTGACAAAGAAAAATATGACTTAGTGCTCGCCCCTCAAAGAGCCTGTAACTTATTGTAAAGGCACAATATAAAGCCAGGAAAAGTGAAATAGTTATACAAATGTCGTCTTCAGACAGAGATTTACCTGTTTAATGGGTGGTACAAATACATGCCCTGAATTAAGAGAAGGAAATAATTGTGAACTAGAATGGTCTTGGAAGGTGGATCATTTATGATTAGGTTTAGCTACATATAATAGCAAAAAATAGCACAAGGTAATAATGACCCAAAGTAAGAGTTTATCTGTTTCTTACATAAAATAAATTGCTGAGCTAAGCTGGCTTTGTGAAGGTGTCAGAGACAACACTTCTTCAAGCTTCCAGCTCCACTTTTCCCTGTGTTGATTCTTGTGTTCCCTCTTCTTCATGGTCTAAGATGACACCAGAACGGAAAAAGGAGTAAAAAAATGACATACTCTCTTCCTTTTATGGAGACTTCTTCAAGTCCTATACCCGAATGCAAGGAAAGCAAATAAATGTTTTTAGCTGCCCCATTAATTCCAAAGAAGGGGGGAAGGTGTATTATTGGAAGGCAGCTAACAGCCTGTGCCACAGAAGGCATCAAAGGAGCATGTTGAAAACAACAAGATAAGAAGAGGGCAAGGGAAGAGGCACATTTGCCCTGCTGCAACTCCCGGTATTTGGTACTTTGTGCCTTTTTCTCCTCCCCACCGTGAGTTCATTCTTGGCTAACTTTAAGGATCAGTTCAAGCATCACTTCATCCAGTATGCCTTTCCTGATCTACTCTGACAGTGCCTTACAATCCTTTTATATTCATGTAGCTCCTGAGGTATTCCCAGAACTTGTAGCATGTTGTTACTATGTTAAATATCTATTCTGCATGAGCCCTTAAAAACTGCAGCCAAATCTCAGTCATTGGGTTTCCCAGCACCTAGGACAGTGCCTAATACGTAGTCAACACTGAAAAATACACTTTTTGATTGAATTATTTTTTATTAAATATGTGAAAAGACAGCATATTCAGAAACTTAGAGAAGTAGAAGGCATACTGTAGCATGGTTAGCAGACCAACGGTGACTCTGGAGGAGGAGGAAAAAGAAATCTAACATTGATGGAGCCTCTCCCAGGTCCATTATCCCTTCTCGCCTTCACAACCACTCCTTGGAAGCATTCTCATACTCAGTTAACAGGGGAGAAAGGATCTTGGCCTAACTCTAGATCCCAAAATGGGTAAATGTTCTTTTTCACATGTCATTTATTCAAGACACACGCTTTAGTGTTCACGTAATCTTTTATGATTTTTAGATCTTTCCAAATACCGAAAACTGGGAAACTGATTAAAATGATGCAATCAAGATGACAAATTTAGATTGAAGTTAAGGGTGTTCATCCAAGTTCTCATAACGTTCTTTACATACTTATAAAATAAAGCACAAACATTCAAACCTATTCCTAAAATGATCCATCTTCTGGGACCATTCTAGCTCACAGGTAACTGTTGCTTCCTCCTCTGAATTCGTAGCACTTGTCTGTACCACCCACTGAACAAATAGAGGACTGTTTGGAGACAGCTCTTGTGTGGCTATTTCACACCTCCTGGGTTACTATGATGGATTTTGGTAACTAAACTTGGCAGATGATATTAATAAGAAAAGCCCTGAACTTCGAAGGGAGTTTGAATCCAGAATATTTGGGTCCTAATGGTGGCTCCATCATTTCCTGGTTGTGTAATGTTGGGTGGATTACATCTTTGAGCCTGATATTCCTCATCTAAAAACTGGGGATAATCAATACCTGTCTAGAAATTCTCACAGGGTTATGGAGAATCCAATGATGTGAAGATCTTTGAAAACCGTAAAGCCTATGAAAATGTTACATGGTTGTCACCAGAAATTGCCAAATAGTGATCTAACATTCATTTTCATGAATTCCATTTTTTAGCTTTCAGGAATCCTGATGAAATGAAGCAACATTTAAGCTTTTATATAGTTATCACAGACATTTAATTAAGCTTCATGGTATAACAGTAGGAATGCCGTGATCAACTCAAATATCTATTCAACAAATACGTTTATTAAGTACCAACAGTGGTCTTGATTTTCAGTACAGAATCAAAACAGTTTTGAATATGTTTGGGCTGATTAGTATATAAGATTTTTGTTTTCTGTTACCCTAGAGGATATCAGTTCAAGGATCCCTAAGAGTGATGCTAAATACATTAATTTGTGTTTGAAATGCTTATCATTAAAAGTGAGCATATGTGAAGTGGGTACATTTTGCCTTATTTCTAGATTCCACTCATATTTCCAAAGTGGATAGAGAAGGATAAATTCTAGGAGCAGCATCAGAGGTAATTAAGAAATATTTGAGTAACAGTTCAGCAGGGATGAGGGTGTGGAGGGGGAACTATTTAAAGGGTGGTGGGAAGGCATGAAATCTTTGCATCTGGCCTTGCAGAGGATAGCAATGGGCATTTGGAGGTGATTCAGGGCCCTGTAGTGATAGATGTGACAATGTTTCCTCTGGGTGAGCATGTTCAGGACTACCATATTGAGTCAGAGGCAGAAACAAAGAATCAAAGGCACTATGAGGGACAGGTGATTTGGAACCCTGCAAATTCAATCTTGCTAGGAAATAATAGAGTTAGGATCTAAAACCAGGTGTGCATGACTCTGAAGCTTGCATTTTCTCCCCAGTTTCACACCACCTCTCTTTTTGCATCCTAGAATGTCCTGGAAAGGCTGTAGGAACTGAGCATCAATTTAGTGGACAGCATATTTTGTATGGGGTGACTATTTGGGTTCTCTTAACACACTTTTTCATCATCTTGTCCAACTATGACATTTCTGATGGAGTTTTGTCCTAAAGGAAAAACCTATTTTTAAAAAACCTCATGCTCTGCTAGTATAACTGTCCCAGAAGAATCTAGAAGTAGTTTCTTCGGTGACATTTTAAAAGGTTTAAAGTGTTACCTTCACATATGGAGAAATAATTACAAAAATATTTCATTAGCACTATAATAAATAGTGCAGAGCAATGATTAATTAAAAAGATAAGTATAATTTATTCACTATCCGTTAACAAGAACAATCCCATTTAAACACAACATAGCACAGACTAAGGAAGTCCTGGGAGACTCAGTAGCAACTTTGGACTGAGCAGTCCTAGGAACCCACCCTTCAAGAAAAGGTAAGGAAAAAAAATTCTTTAAACTTTTAATGTCTCAAGTTGATTGTGTGAAGAGGCAGTTAGTCATCCCAGTATCTATTTCTGACTAATTTTGTAGCTTGAGTAGTTATTTTTCAGATTCCTGGTTTCCTTGTCCATAAATAGGGCTGATCATTTATATATATATCAAAATTGTTGTCATGATTAAATAACTATGTAGAAGCATCTAGAATAATTCCCTCCTTTCTTTCTTTCCTCCTTTCTCAGGGAGAAAGAAAGCAAGATATGATAAATCATTGTAGATGACTTAAAAATAGTTCAGATGAGTTTTAGAGTAGGGTTAGTCTGATGTTTAAAAATATTTTTTACATGATTCAAAACATTCGTGCGCAAAGGGCTCCTATGCTATGTTTTCTTTGGTCTTTCCTTCCTCTCTCCCCTCATTCCTCTTTCCTTCTTCCTGTCATGAGCTGTAATATGATTTTCTTTCTTAATTAGAAACAAAATGAATGAGGTGTTTCAGTAGGCTTCTTCTGTCTTCAAAATTAGATATTTAAGCAGTAATGACCCCACGCTCTCTTATTTGTCTCCTAACTCATTGCTGCTCATTTTCAGTGTATTTTGCTGATTCTTTCTCTGCTTTCCAACACTTTTATACTCAGGGTGTTTCATGGTTCCTTCCTTGGTCCTGCTTTTCCTAAATCTACACTCTCTCCTTATCCAGTATCATGACACTAAATGCACCCCTATGCTGACAACACTTCCATGTCGATCCGAAGCCTAGACCTTTTCTAAATCCCCAACTGGTAAATTCTACTGTTTACTCATTGCCTCCACTTGGATGGCAAACTTTACATGTCCCCAAATGGCTTCCTTATCTTCTTCCCCAGATGTGCTCCACCCAGCAGCTGGCAACTCCAACTTTCCAGTTGCTTAGGTTTAAGGCCTTGGATTTACCCTTTATTCTTTCTTTTTCACACACTGCATTCAATCTCTCAGGAAAGTCCAGTCGGCTCTTACTTTCAAGATATATTCACAATTTTACAACCTCTCCTCACTGACATTGCTACCAGCTTGGTCAGAGCTACCATCGTCTCCTACCTTGATTGTCGCAAAAAACCCCTCGTGGGTTTCCTGATTTACCCTGTCACCCCTCAGGACCAAACCAAAGTCCTTACAGTGACCTGCAAGGCCCTTCATGATCAGACCCTTCTCTGACCTTCTTTTCTCCTCCTCTCCCCGCTACTGCCTGGGCTCCAGCCACATCTGCCTCCTTGCTGTTCCTGCAACACACTCGGTGCTCTCTCACCCTCAGGCCTTTGCTCATCTAGTTCTTCTCTCTGCCAGGAAGGCTGTTTGTCCAGAGAGTTGCGTAGCTTTCTCCCTCAATTCCCTCTGGTCTGCTCAAAAGTCACCTTCTCCATGAGAACCACTCTGACCACCTTATTTAAAATTGCAAACGGACCCCACTCCTGCCTTCTGGATCCCTTTTATTCTGCCCTACTTTTTTTTTTCTTCATAGCTTCCAACATATATTTATATAAATGATAGATTTCTGGCAATATCTTTGAATCCCTGTTTACCGAGGATGGTTCCTGGTACAGAGTGTTTACTGTTTTTTTTTTTTTTTATTTTAATGGGGGAATGTTTGTTTAAGTCATGATATTTGCCTTTGAGAAAAATGTGTCAACCAAAATATGTAAACAAAAAAAATACTAATATCCAAGGTGGAATAATGTAGATCCACTGTGGTTGAGGAGGCAAGCGTCCTCCAAGGTACCCATGCCTGCTTTATTAGGAGCAAATAGGAGTGGCCTCTGATGATACTTAGTCCTGATATCTTACTCCTGTAAGAGTGACTCAGTGTGAACTTGATCAAGGGTAAATCACCTCCATCAATCATGCTTGTATAGTCAGTTGGACACTACTAAATATTTCCAGATGGCAGACCAACTTATTAGATTATCTGGGAGAATATATTCTGTAACTAATTCCACAGTGAGTAAGCATTGAGTAGGGTGCTTAACATCAGAAGGTTCATCAAAACATAAGAGAACCTCCTCTTCATCAGAGATAGGTAACAGGTAGCACTGCTTTGAAAAGTTCCATACTCAGACAGTGGAACAATGGATTTTAACCAATTATATCTGCAGGCTTCCATATATCCAAAGTTGCTTCCTGCAGTTAGCCTTGAGGCCCAGTTCTGGTGGCAATAAAGACAGGCTGCATTGGGAATACTGGGGAGGATTTACAATCTTCAGTTCCATCACAGAACAAGGGCACTCATGTCAAGCCCTCATCAGCAAGTATGATGCAACTATCTGCTACTCTGGGAAGTGCTATTTTGGGAAGATAGTCCATGGCAGTCACAGCCTGAGCCTAATAGCCACCCCTCAGACTCGGGGCCAACAAAGAGCTGTCAAGTTCAAACTAGCAGATAGAGACATTCAAGAAACAATATAAAATACAAAAGTACCATTTGTTTCACCATCATTACATCAAAGCCAGCACCTTGAACCCCTCCCAAAATTGGAAGGACATAATCTTAGAACAAAGCATGGTCCTATTCAAGTGAGGAAAGTTAATCAATTTTCTATGAAATGTATATGTCTTGCTTTTTCTCCTTTTTTTCTGGGAAGCATTGAAAAGTCTGTCACCACCCAGAAGGTGACTGCAAATGGCATCTAGGAACTGCTAGTTTGAGGACTAAGCTGGGTATTTACTTTCCCAGAAGTTCTGTCCTTTGTTTAAGTCAGGTACCAGAAGATCCACACTTAATTCAAAATTAGCTCAGCCTTCTCAGGATTAACTCAGCTGGGCTTTGCTGTTATCAAGGCTTGTTACAAAAAAACCACTGCCATATGGACCTTGCCATTGCATTTGCTGTTAAACTATTGATGCAGCTGTTGACTGTAATGTCTCTCAGTAGTTCCCAAGTGAAATTTCACACAAGAAATTTCTTTCAGAGTTGAAAGTAAAAAGATCCTTGTCTCTCCAGTGGAGGAGGTGTGCTATTTTATTTTTCTGATACTGAGAACAATTGAATTTTGTGAGTTGCCTTTATTATTATTATTTTTTCTTTTTGCCCTGGCTGCTATGAAGCTCAGAGTCAACTCTGATATGTACTCATAGCTACTGAATTAATCCTGTACTTCTAAATGGGAAAAAGGTGACAGTCTCAAATTACCCAGAGAGCTAAATTGGGAGAGTATGGGGTTTTTAGTAGCAAATCATTAAAAGATTAAACCTAATAAAATGTCTTCACACAGACAAATGCATCTTTCTGGTGAGACCAAGAACTGCCCTTAGTTTATATTCAGGGCACAGGAGTCCGAGTAAAGAGGCCAAGTGGAGGCTCACTAAATCATGCACTCTGGTATAGGGTCTGCTTTTGTCCAGAGGGCATGGCCCTTTTTAAAAATTAGTACCAAGATTCAGGAACCCATTTGCATATACGTACCCCATTTCAGTATTTGCTCCTTTGTCACAATGCCACACCGAGGGACCTCATGATTTGTGAATGTGGAGCTCTCCTTGGCTATTTTGAGCCTTGCATGGGGGTGGGGCTGAGCCACACCTCTGCTTCAGTGGACTTTGGGCAAACATTGGAGCTTTGCCTGAGCAAAATAGCCAACTTCCCCTCCATCCCCACATCTAGGCTTTATTAGAGAGGCCAAAACAAGAAACAAGGAAACTACCAGAAGCAATGAAAAATTGTCAGAACTTTTGACTGATTGGTGCCTCCAATTTCCCCCAACATGCCAGATGTACAGCTTTTTACTGTACATAGTTACATATGTGTCCTTTGCATAAAGCCTCTCTGGCTAAACCTCAATCCCTAACTATTATATATTCTGAATAAAAGTGAAACATTTCAGCATTTGCAAAAATTCAAAATTTATCAACATATTGAGCTTTTACTAAGTCATGAATTCTTGATTTGTATTCACAGTGCTTTTACATATTCATAGCCCTCTTTAGCCAAAGATCTTCAGTATTCATTTACTATGGAGTGGAAAGTATATCTTATTCAACTCCATTTACCAATGGGTAAACTGATGCCCAACTAAAGGCCTCATTAGAGAAGATGAATAAAGAGCAAGATACTCTTAGCCCCTCAGAGAGAGCTTGCTCCAGCTGTCTCCCTCCCGTTGCCTGCTTGTGGTTCACAGTTCTCAAGCATTGAGGGAATCAGGATTTTTCTTTCTGGGTTTGTTGGAATGTCTTGGATAGAGTTTCCTCTTAAAGTGCAGGGGACAAAAGAATAGCCCAGGGAAATAAAAATAGCGTTTGTCCAAATTGTTTCAAATCCATGATGCCAAAGGTTAATTGACCAGATTAGTTCCTCCTAAACTCGGAGGAGAACAGGTAGAAAGAATCATTCGTTTGCTCCAATAGCCAATTATTGCATTGATTGGGCTGGAAGGATCCTGCCTCCCCCACTTTTATTAAAGAAACAGAAGTCAATTTTCTTAATATCTTCCCTTAATACAATCTGTTCTTTTAGTTTCTAAATAATTTTCTGAGGATTCCACCCACATGTTCACCAGGTGCTGATTAACAGGGAGTTTAAAACATAAGAAAAAGTGTTTCTGGCCTGACCTAGAAAACTATAAGGAACAAAATCAGAATGATCCCATGAGAGTCACCAGCCTCTAACACACATCACAAAGTGTCAAGCCTTATGATTATTTTTGAAACTGTACAGATACATAGTAAGCACAGTTCTCTAAGGAGATTGTATTTTGCAATGAAAATTTTTAAAAAGAATGCCACTGTGGAGTATTAAAAGGAAGAATATTTCAAAGAATTCATTATTGGGACAATATCCAGCTTCTTAAAATGTTAACTCGGAGGCTGGTGGTTAGAAGGCGCAATCAATTTATCTTACCCCCCAAACAAGTAAAGTCAATGTAATTTTTTAAAATGTCAACTACACAAATTTCTGTTTTTGTCAAAATGTGTTGCTCTTTAGATAACATGATGATACATAACATTATTGTTGGTTTTTATTAACAATAAGCATGTACTGTAAACTGAGCTCATGATATACAGAACGGAGTTCTCCAATAGTATTTTCTGCAATAATGGACATGTTCCGTACATATGTTATCCAATATAGTAGACATTCACACATGTGTAGGGTTGCCAGATTTAGTAAAAACAAGACAAAAATTTAGAAAGTGGGACACCTAATTAAATTTGAATTCTAGATAAACAATGAACAATTTTTAGTATATTTATGTCCCATGCAATATTTGGCTGAATAAATGTTAGCTATTACTATTATTGTTGTTGAAAATTATTATTAATTCATTTCCTTTGTGTTTTACTGGGAAGGAATCTATAGATGTAAAGTAGAATTGGCAACAAAATAGAGTTCTATGAGGTGATAATGGAGACCACAACGCTACAGCGTGGAATAGAATGGATCTTATTTTCTTCTGGAGTCTGCCAGCTTTCAATATTTAATAGCCAAAACCATGGTTAGAACCAAGACGCATCTTTTCTTCAGCATCAAGCTACAATCTGCATTTTCAGAGTACCTTGATTTCTGCAACAGGCGTGTTGCTTAAAAATTACTCGTCTATTTTACCTGAATCAAATGATTTAGGACTTACTCTCTGTTTAAAGAAATATCGAGAAGTGAAAATACATATAGGTGTATATGGGTGTGTGTGTGCACACACAGGGACACCCACACATACATATATACATGACAGGTTATCATATATAACCAACAATGCATAACTTTAAAAAATTTTTTGATATCCGTATTTAATTTCCTTGAAGGATGGTGTTTCCATGAATATCCATCCCGGCAGGGAACAGATGGCACACACAAAGTGTTTAACCAAAGTGAGTTGAACAAAGGGCGTGTTTATAGAGGTGCAGTCAGCAGTGGGGGCATCAGCAAGGGATGCTCAACAGCCTAGCAACAGTGGGGAGCTGCTGCCGGAGGCCGAGGGGGGCAGGGGGTGGACGCTCAGAGAGCTGCACAGCAGAACCTGTGGACCCAGAACACTGGCAGGGTGTAAAACTCTTGTTGCATCCCTTCTCCATGATCCAGTCTCCTGTCAATTCCTCCTATTGACCCAAACCAACCTGAAGCCAGTGGGCAAAGGGGCCTGAGTGAAGAAAACAGCTGAGATCAGCCTCCCAGGCTCAGAGTGGGGCAATGGAGGCTGAGGAATAACCCTGAGGGGTGGAGAATAACCAGCACATAGGGGACATATCCTTGATCTCTTTAAAAAAAAATGCAAATCACATGTTCAGGCACATTATGGAAATCGACAAACTAACGCCCTGTTCTTCTTGTGTATGGGTTTTCATCATTGAGTTAGTTTGGGAAATTTTATGCAAAATTAAGTCAGTCTTAGAATGTCTAGTTACTTTTGTACATATAAGGAAAGTTGAATGTTGGAGTCAAATTATTTATATGGAACACAGACAAGAATTTTGCCCTAAAGTTGTATTGTGTGTGATATGAGTATTAACCACACTAAAAGCAATTATTTTCACATGTTGCAATATATCAAGATAACAACAGTTCTCTGTCTTATGTCTCAGGCTCATGTGCATACAACTCTCTCATTCAGAAGAACCAGATGGTTAAAATAAAGATAATTCTCATAGTAATTAGTGGCTTCTTATAAGATTTTATTGGGGGGGGGGATGTAAGAGAATATCTAATTTGTTGATGGAAGTTTGTGTTATGAATGCTGTATCTTTCTCATTGTAAAGTAAGGGAATGTTTAAAAAAAAAAATGATAAAGAATTCTTTCCTTTGCCAGGAATTATTATAGATATTGGATAAAAAAGGAAGGGGCCATGTGTCATGGTCACAAACCTTTAAAAATTTGAGCTATTAAAAAAAATTACTCTATGGACTAATGGATACAAAACCATGCTATCTACCCTAAGTGAGTCATTGTGCAATATATGCGTGTATTGAAACAACACACTGTACCCACAAATAGGTGCAAGTAAATGTTAAAATAAAAAACTTTTTAAATTAAAAAAAGAAGTTTCTTTTGCGTATCCACTTCCAGATACACAGTTCTTGTTTTATCGGGTTTTCCTTTAGAAATTATAATTCCAAATAGTCCGAAAATGCCCCTTCTATAATGGAGATGCTATGGTTTATTTATTTACAGTGCAATGATTAAGTTCACAGTGGCCAGCACTGAGGCCTTCAGTGATTTATTCGGCCTCTCTGTGCATTCATTTGCTCATCTTTGAAGTGGTTATAATCATAGCATCAATCTCCTTGAGTTGTGAGGATTTAATAAATGAAGATATTCCTGGGACATGGTACATGCTCAATAAATGTTAGCTATTATTGTTATAGAAAATTATTATTAGTTCACTTCTTGTGTTTGAGTAGAAAGAAATCTACAAGTGTGAAGTGGAAAGGGAAACAGAATAGAGTTCTTTGGGGTGGTAATGGAAGACTGTGAAATCACAGAATCCTACAACTTGAATATGATGGATCTACTCCAGCCGCTAAAACCAGAACACATGAGCAGGTCACCTGTGGTCTCTTAGCTAAAGCCCAGGGCCCTTCTTACTGCAATGCTTGTTCCATTCTTCTACCATGCTGCCTCTCAACAGAGTGCCAGACCCACTCACACCAGCATGCTGAGAATTACATTTTTAGGAATGTTGTGAGCTAACTGTTAAATACAGCCATTATTAAATATTAAATTATGTAAATTGCAATTAAATAAATTTCCAACTCCATGTTTGGTGATGTCCTGTTGCCAACTTAAAATTGACCACGGCAGCAATATTTATACCAAACAAATTGGTAAGTGCCACAAATCAGCACCTGCCCCCCACCCCCATTTTCTTGGAGAGCTGGTTGTTATACATTTACCAGTACACAACTGGTTGAACATTGATCCTTTTTGTTAGTGCAAAAGTGAGGTATTAGGTATTAAGTTGAACCAAAAATTGCTAGAAAGCTATGCTAGGCAGATGATTTCAGGGTAGTAAAATGCACAGAAGGGGAAATTGATTTTAGCTTCTAATGAACTCTAATGAGCAGAAATGCTAGAATACTGATCTCCTGATGTAAACTGATCTCTCATAAAGGGTGAGATACTGATGGGAAATGAAGTTTTGGGGGTTTTCTTGGGGGGGGGGCAGGGCTCTTTCTGAAAACAGGCACTAGGGAGAAGTGACAAGAAAGGTTTTGAGTGACCACAAATGGAGTTCCCCAATACTTCCCTGTGGTTCCAATGAAAAAATAATTCACAGAAAGCATGTGCCATCCATAAGGAAAGAAGCAAGAAAAAGTCTTCTTTGCTGAAACATTAGGTCTGTGGGTCCAGAGCAGTAGATCTCAGGAGAGGCTTTGCAGCATCTCAGCCCGAGTGGGTGATTTTCCCTGGACGTGAGCACCTTCTCCTTCACTACAGAGAGGAGACCAGGCTTTTGATAGCAAGGACCATTGAGAGAGTTAATGTAATGCTAAATTAAATTAATTACTTTCTTTGTCTTTATTCACATTCTATCATTTCTGTTCCTAGGAAAGCTGTGGCTAACAGTCTCTTAAAGCTCTGATCATTTGCCTTGGTAGGGCAGGATCTCTGAGAACTGCTCATAGACTGTTAAGTGTGTATGTATTTGTACATGTGTACATTTATGTTAACATTCATTTTTTGTTAATCCCCATTTTCTAAATGATATTCTTGAAATTTTCTGTCTATCGGAGGTCAGCATGGCAACTCTGAAACATCAATCGGAGGTGTGAGACAGACCAGGGACAGGTTGTGCCTGGTAGGTGGATCCGGAAAGACTAGTGACTCAAAATAACTGAGTGGCTCCAGAGTCTTCCAGGGAGGAGATGCACAGAGTCAGGAAGATCTGGCTGTAGTAGCAGGACTTCAGCCATGAGATGGGTGCAGGAGCAGGATTCCAGTCCCTGGAAGAACTGGTCAGGAGGAGATCTGGTGATTGTGGGATATCACTGGGGGAACTGATTATGCCAGCCTGTGCCCTGACACCTGACTCAGGTTAGACTCCTCTTTAGGCATCTCGGTTTCTACACATATAAAATGGAAATAATAATTTTTGCCTACATTATAAGGTTTTTGTGAGAATTGAGTTAAAACATGTGAAGTAGTTGTGAAAGTGATTGACTATTATTATTACTTGCTATTTGATGGGCACTGTGCTAGCCATCTTACACATACCATGACCTAGTTTTTTCAACAATCTTGTCTGATGAACTTGAAAGTCATCAGACCAATCTTCACAACAAGATAAAAGCTAAAGAAACTAAAAATCAATAACTTTTCTTAAGTCCATCAGAGAATTGAGGTCATAGGCCAAACTGTTACCTCCAAAAATCTGAAGGGTAGAAGAATACAGAGAATGACAGCCCAAATGAGCTTACTGTGAGCACAAGCCAACGGAGCAAATTAGTAGGAGGAAGACTAATAGTAATTAACAAATCGCTAGAGGCTGTATGTTGTGGACTAGCTTGAGAGTTAAAAACATCTGGAGGCATAGCCTTTGGCAGGGGAGGGGGACACACTCTGAAAGTTATACCTTTAAGAGCTTCACCAGGTTCTCATGATGAAGGTAGAAGAAAAATTCCCTCATTCTTCCAGGACAGGGAAGGGAAAAGTAACCATTCTGAAATACACCCAGACAATTCTTCATACCAAGGGCCTTCCCGTCAAGAGGAATTACTTTACTTGAGCCTTACCTGATGTGTGAAAGGACAGTTAGACAACTCCAGCTCACTCTAGCCTTCCTGTCTTACACAATTGCAGGAAAAAAAAATAATAAGGGCAAGAAATACTTCTGAATATCACAGCTTAGGGACTCAGGCCACTAAAAAACCTGAGATATAATCATAGAATTGTAGAATGTTTCCTCTCTCCAACAACTTACCATCCTATCAATGGTATAATAACAGTGGTTTACAACTGAGAGAGATGCAAGACAGACTTTATTTATGAAGGAGTTCTTAGAGAAACTCAAGAAACAACAAGAAGGGGGGGGGAATCCAACAAAGAAACTAGGAAACCAACGCTTCTGTCATCTATAGCTATAGAAAACATTAAGCACAGCCCAGATGCTACACAGATTAACATGAAACCTCACATTAAAAGCCTGATTGCATCCTTGATTCCTATTATCAGATATATCATATCCTTCTTTCAGCAAAAAATTACAAGGTATTCCAAAAGGCAAGAAAGACACAGTCTGACAGGAAAACAAAACACATCATAGATGTTTGATATACCATAGATTTTGAAGTTACCAGGTAGGAAAATTAAAATACCTATGATTAATACATTAGGAGTTCCAGTAGAAAAAGTAGATATGCAAAGGCAGATAGATAATTAAGAAGAGAGATTAAAACTCTAAGAAAGAATCAAAAGAAATGCTAGACATCATAAACACTATAACAGAAATGAAGAATGTCTCAGCTGGGTTCATCAGTAGACTACACATGCCCTAGGGAAAAAAACCCCAGTGAATATGAAGGTAATGTCGACAGAAACTGTGCAAACTAAAATTCAAAGAGAAAAAAGAATGAAAAAAAAAAAAAAGAAAAACGAACAGAATATCCAAAAACTGTACAACAATTACAAAAACGTATAACATATGCATAACGGGAATACCAGAAGAAAAAGGGAAAGGAACAGAAGAAATATTTGGAGTAATAATAGCAGAGAATTTTCTAAAAAGATTAATAAGGTTGATAAATCTCCAGCCAGGAAAACCATGAACAAAACAGAGAAGATGAAATCTTGGGATGAAAGGGTAATCTTCATTGATCCCATGGACATTAAAAGTACAATAAAGAAATATTACGTACAACTCTATGTCCACAAATTTGATAACTAAGATGAAATGGACCAATTTCTTGAAAGACACAAACTACCAAAACTCACAAAGAAGAAATATATCATATGAATAGGCCTATACCTATTAAGGAAATTGAGGCAGAAGGCAGGAGCATACCCAAAACACCACTTCCACACAAGTGGTCTGCCATAGCCATTGCTGCCACAAGGAGGCCCACCACAATAGCAATCACAGCCACCATGTAGGTGGCCCACTGCCCACTTGACTGCACTGACACAAGGAGAGTCACCAGTGGATAGTAGAGTAAGAAAAAATCTCTCTCCTCAAAGCCCACTCCAGAATAATAGAAGAAGCAACTGCTCTACCAGATGACCGGATATCAATGTAGAGATAATAGAAATATGAAAAACCAAGAAAATATGACACCACCAAAGGAATACAGTAATTCTCAAATACCAGACCCCATAGAGCAGGAAACCTTTGAAATGACTGAAAAGGAATTCCAAGAAACAATCTTAAGGAAACTCACTGAGATACTTGAAGACTCAGACAACATAATGAAATGAGAAAAAATATCCAGGTTATGCAGGAGGAAATTGACAAAGAGATTAATACCTTAAAAAAGAATGTAGTGGAAAACCTGGAACTGAAAGATTCATTCAATAAAATAAAAAACACAACTGACAGCTTAAGCAGTAGGTTAGAGGAAGCAGAAGAAAGAATTTATGATTTCAAAGATAGCCTTTTGGAATAACAGAGGCACCAAAAAAAAAAAAAAAACGAAAAAGAGTTGTAAAAACTGAAGAAAATCTAAGAGAGCTAGCGACAACCTTAAACACACAAACATCCGAATCATGGGTGTTCCGGAAGGGGAGGAGAAAGAAAAGGCATTTGAAAACCTATTCAATAAAATAATAGCAGAAAAATTCCCAGGTAGAGGGAGAGATGTGGACCTTCAGACCCAGGAGGCTCAAAGATCCCCAAACAGATTCAATCCAAAAGTATTCTCTCCAAGACACAGCCAGGCTGGCAAAGCTCAAAGATAAAGAATCCTAAAGCATCAGGAAAATACTGTCAAGTCACCTATAAGGGAGACCCCACCAGACTAACAGCAGACTTCTCAACAGAAACCCTACAGGCCAGAAGAAAATGGGATGATGTATTAAAAATACAAAAGGAAAAAAACTGCCAGCCAAGAATACTATACCCAGCAAAGTTATACTTCAGAAAGGGAGAAATAGTGTATTTCCCAGACAAACAAAACTGTGGGAGTTCACCACCACACTACAAGACCTACAAGAAATACTCAAGGGAGTTCTGCATGAGAATTCAAAAAGTGATAATCACTACCACAAATACACAAGAAAGAACAAAACTCTCTGGTAGAACCAAAATGCAAATGAGAAAAAGAAAGAAACTAAATCTTACCACCTCAAAATGTCAACAAGCATCAAAGACAAACAATAAAAAGGAAAAAAGGAACAAGACATTTAAAACATCCAAACAAAAATTGATAAAATGCCAGGATTAAGAGAATACCTTTCAACAATAAGCCTAAATGTGAATGGATTAAATTTGCCACTCAAAAGACACAGACTGACTGATTGGATTAAAAAGCTAGACCCAACTATATGCTGTCTTCAAGAGATTCACCTCACCTGTAAAGGTACACACAGACTAATAGTGAAAGGATGGAAGAAGATATATCATGCTAAAGGAAACCAAAAATGAGCAGAAGTAGCTATTATTATATTGCATAAAATAGACTTTAAACCAAAACCACAAAAGAAGATAAAGAAGGCTACTATACAATGATAAAGGGATCTATCCAAAAAGAAGATGTAACAATCATAAATATATATGCACTCAACACTTGAGCACCTAGGTATATAAAGGAAACACCATTAGTCCGAAAGAAAAAGATAGATTGCAATACAGTAATAGTAGGGGACCTGAACACCCATCTCTCAGTACTGGACAGATCATCTAGGCAACAATTTCTCAACAGAGAAACACAAGATTTAAGTCACACTATAGATCAATTGGACTTGGCAGACATCTACAGAACATTTCATTCAATAACTACAGAATATGTATTCTTCTCATCAGCACATAGAACATTCTCCAGGACAGACCACATGTTAGGTCACAAATCAAGTCTGAACAAATTTTAAAAAGCTAAAATCATTTCAAGTATTTTTTCAGACCACATGGGTTAGGACTAGAAATCAACAAGTGAAACTCTGGAAACTATACTAATACATGGAAATTAACCTACATGCTCCTGAATGACCTATGGGCCCAAGAAAAAATTAAACAGGAAATCAAAAAAAATCTTGAAACTAATGTAAATATAACACCATACCAAAACCTGTGTGATACTGCAAAAGCAGTACTGAGAGGGAAGTTTATTGCAATAAATGCTTACATCAAAAGAATAGAAAGATTTCAAATAAACAACCTAATGCTTTATGTCAAAGAACTAGAAAAACAAGAAAATCTAATCTCCAAAGTAGTAACTGTAAAAAAATAATTAAGATCAGAGCAGAAGTAATTGCAATAGAGACCCCCAAAATGATACAAAAGATAAATGAAATCAAAAGTTGGGATTTTTGTGAAGATAAACAAAATAGACAAATCATTAACTAGGCTAACTTAAAAAAAGAAGAGAGAAGACCCAAATAACAAAAATTAGAAATAAAAAAGGAGACATTACAATCAATACTGCAGAAACACAAAGAATCACTATAGTCTACTATGAACAACCATATGCCAATGGATTTAAAAACCTGCAAGAAGTGGATACAGTTTTGGACACATACAAATTAACAAGACTGAACCAAGAAGAAATAGAAAACCTGAACACATCAATAACAAGCAACAAGATTGAAGCAGTAGTCAGCAGTCTTTCACAAAGAAAAGCCCAGGACCAGATTGTTTTACTGCTGAATTCTACCAAACCTTTTAAAAGAAATTAACAGCAATTCTTCTCAAACAATTCCAAAAAATTGAAACAGAGGCCTTTCTCCCAAACTCATTCTATGAGGCCAGCATCACCTTGATACCCAAACCAGGCAAAGATACAACAACAAAAAAAGACAATATGGGCCTATATCTCTGATAAACCTAGATGTAAAAATCCTCAATAAAATATTAGCAATCAGAATACAGGAACAGATCAAAAAAATTATACAAGTGGGATTCATCACAGGGATGCAAGTACAAAATATACAAGTCAATAATTGTAACACACCACATCAACAAAATCAAGGACAAAATTCATATGATGATCTCAATAGATGCAGAAAAAGCATTTGACAAATTCAACCTTTCTTCGTGATAAAGACTCTCAGCAAATTAGGTATAGAAGCCAAGTATCTTAACACAATAAAAGCCATATATGATGAACCCACAGCTAATATCATGCTGAATAGGGAAAAATTGAAAGCTGAAAGCTTTTCCCTTAAGAGCAGGAACAAGACAAGGATTCCCACTCTCATCACTCCTATTTAACATAGTATTAGAAGCACTACCTAGAGCAATCAGGCAAGAGAAAGAAATAAAGGGCATCCACATTGGAAAAGACAAAGTTGAACTGTTCCTGTTAGCAGATGACATGATCCTATATGTAGAAAAACCTAAAGACTCTATCAAAAAACTCTTAGAGCTGACAAACAATTTCAGTTAAGTTGCAGGATACAAAATCAACATGCAAAAATCAGTGGATTTTTATACTCTGATAATAAACTAGCTGAGAAAGAAATCAAGAAAGCAAGCCCTTTACTGTTTTTAAAAAATTTATTTCTATTTTTTAAAAAGATGACTGGTAAGGAGATCTTAACCCTTGACTTGTTGTTGTCAGCACCACACTCTCTGAAGTGAGGTAACCGGCCATCCCTATATAGGGATCTGTACCATTGGCCTTGGTGTTGTCAGTACCACACTCTCCCAGGTGAGCCACGGGCTGGCCCCTCAACCCCATTTACAATAGTCATCCCCACCCCCCCCAGAAGAAACCCCTAGTAATCAATGTAACCAAGGAGGTGAAAGATTTCTACAATGAGGATACAAATCACTGCTCAATGAAATTAAAGAGGACGCAAAATGATGGAAAGACATTCCATGCTCTTGGATTGGAAAAACTAACATTGTGAAAATGTCCATACTACTCAAAGTCATTTATAATTGAATTTACAGATTCAATGCCATCTCCATCAAAATACCAATGATGTTCTTCACAAAAAAGAAAAAAATAATTCTAACATTCATATGGAACAACAAAAGATCCTGAACAGCCAAAGAAATCTTGAGAAAATAAATAAATAAATAAATAAAGCTGGAGGCATTATACTATCTGACTTCAAATTATACTATAAAGCTATAGTAACCAAAACAGCATGGTACTGGCATAAAAATACAAACTTGGACCAATGGAACAGAATCGAGAACCCAGAAGTCAACCAATGTAATTACAGCCAACTGATATTTGGCAAGGGCAACAGGAGCATACATTGTGGAAAGGACAGCCTCTTCAATAAGTGGTGCTGGGAAGACTAGACATCCATTTGTAGAAGAATGAAACTATACCTATACCTCTCACCCTGTACCAAAATCAACTCAAAATGGATTAAAGACTTATATAAAAAACCCGAAACTATAAAACTCCTAAAAGAAAACATAGGGGAAACACTTAGGAAGTAGGACTGGGCAAAGACTTTATGAATAAGACCCCCAAAGCACAGACATCAAAATAAAAAATGAACAAATGGGATTTTATCAAACTAAAAAGCTTCTGCACAGCAAAAGAAACAAACAGTTAATGGAGTGAAAAGACAGTCTACAGAATGGGAGAAAGTATTCACAAACTATGCAAGTGACAAGGGATTAATATCCAGAATATACAACAAACTCAAACAATATAATAGTAAAAAAACAAGTAACCCAATTAAAAAATGGGCAAAGGAGCTAAATAGGTATTTTTATTTTTATTTTTTATTTTAATTTTTTTATTGTCAACATCAATTTTAGTATTTATTTATTTATTATTATTTTTTTAAATTTTAACTTCTCAATAAACATTGCAGTTGATTTTCATGTCCCTTTACCCATTCTTCTTTCCCCTCTCCCTCTCTCCCTTTCCTCCAACTACATCATATCTGTTCACTTTTAACAAGTTCCAGGAATTGTTGATTGTTGTGTCTAAACAGGCATTTTTAAAAGGATATACAAACAGCCAACAGATACATGGAAAAATACTCAATAGCACCAAGCATCAGGAAAATGCACACCAACACCATATTGATACATTATCACACACCAGTTAGACTGACCATTATCAAAAAGACAGAATAACAGATGCTGGTGAGGAAGCAGAGAAAGGGGAACCCTCCTACACTGTTGATGGGACTTTAAATTAGTGCAGCCATTATGGAAAACAGTATGGAGGTTTCTCAAACAACTACAGATAGAACTGCCATATATCCAGCAGTCCCACTGCTGGGAATATACCCAAAGGAATGGAAATCATCATGTCAAAGGGATACCCGCACTCCCATATTTACAACAGTTCTATTTACATTAGCTAAGAGTTGGAACCAACCTAGATGTCCATTAATGGATGACTGAATATGAAAATGTGGTATATACACAATGGAATACTATTCTGCCATAAAAAATAATGAAATTTTGCCATTCACAGAAATATGGATAAATTTAGAAAAAATTATGTTAAGGAAATAAGCAAGGCACAGAAAGAAATACCACATGTCCTCACTCATAAGTGGGAGCTAAAAAAAAATCAACAAAAAAAGAAAGAAAGATACAAAAATCACAGTAATTTGTTGAACTTTCAAAAGGATAGAATGGAACTGAGGGGACCCTAAGATCAGGAACAACACAGGAACATTCCTTCTCACCACTTGTATTCAAAGCCACACTGTCTCAGTGGGACAGACAGACAAATAATAAACAGATTTTTAAAAAAAGGTATTTAATAACACCCAGGTCAAGTGTTCAGATCCTGCACTGGCCAGCTGCCAGCTGGTGTATGGAAGACACCAGCTGCCAAAAAAAAAAAAAAAAAAAATGTATTTATTAGGCTTCTTTCCTCTAATA
>NW_007726300.1:170514-193072 GCF_000696425.1 Galeopterus variegatus | reverse complement strand
GGTGTATGGAAGACCCCAGCTGCCAAAAAAAAAAAAAAAAAAATGTATTTATTAGGCTTCTTTCCTCTAATAAAGCTTGTATGTTTGCAATTCTCCTGAAGTGTTTTGATGTGGGATCCTTCCAGGAGACTCCTTCCCTCAGTGACTCCATGTAAACCTGCCGTGTTTTTCTGCAGATCTGGGGTGAGCAGATGTCCAGCATCTCCTTCCATGCAGAGAAGAATTACGTGCTTGAGTTGTTGCTGAATGCATTCTCCATGTGAAGGAGAATGTACATTTCATGTTGTTTTGAATATTGAATGACAAAAAGGAAAAGAAAATAAGCCATATGAAAATAACTGCATGATATTAGTGCTAAGGACTTAAACTCACCAGAAAAAGGAAATTCCGAATTAAGGACAAATATTCAGGTTTGCACTGCCTTTTTAGCTACACTGATGTGAACTGTTACCAACCACAGTTCTTTCTTCACCTGGTGTTTCCTTGGCTTGTCATTTTGACACTCAGCAACTTGGCAACTACCCAGGGAGAAACGATCTCCATTCACTCAGGTTGTACTGTGGCTTCATTGCTGGGATTGGTATTTAGAAAAATTTTTACTAAGCAACTTCAAAAAGAAGGGTTTGTTTCAACTTGGTTTGAAAGTTGATCTTCTTTATTAAAAGTCATGGCATCGCAAAAGAAAGATCAGAATGGATTTCAATACTGTTTAAAAATTATCTCCTCTCTAAATAAAAGTTAAAGAAACCCAAAGAATATAACTCCAAAAGAAAGAAGATATTATGGAAATGATAGAAGGAGTATAAAACCCTGAACTTTGCACCAGTGTGAACTGGAATGGATTAGGAATTTCCAAAGGCAAGTCTGTGCTCTGCCAAAGAGGAATCAAGGTATCTTCATTCCTACTATTATAAATTTCTCCCCAGATTTGTTAAATCTACTCAAATCTAGCTTTCCCACAACTCTAAATCAGTGGATCTCAAACTTGAGTGCATTTAAAAATCCCATGGGGAGCTTTTTAAAATCCCAATACCCAGGCAACACTTCGGACCAATTATATCAGAGTTTCTAGGGCTGAGATATGGGCATCAGAATTTTTAAAGCTCCTCAAGTGATGCAAATGGGCAGCCAAGTTTCAGAACTAGTGCTCTAAAGAACTAGTTAATAAGCCTCACAATGGGCAGCCATTTGCCAATACCAAAATAATTTTTCTTTGTCAGAGAAAGATGACTAAGTGTAATTGATCTACCTTTTTTTTCATCTTTCCATCTGAGGGGAGGAGGTGGTCATTAAAGAAGGTTCAGGAGAGATTTGACACTATCAATTAAAAAAAGACCAATATACAATAATAAATGTAGAGTACAAATTGAGCCTACTGGTTTTCTTCTTGGTAAGAACATACGTTGGTCATACTGAATGGAAGAAATCGAGAGGCTGTGGAGATGGAGAATTAAAATTCAACTCTAACATTATTTAGCAAGCTAAGAACGGTGGCGCTGGATGCACCATGTATTTGTTGCAGGCTTGTTTGATTGCCAGGTGAACAAGGTAGAATGAAAGCTCAGGGGAAAAGAAACAACTGCTGCGTTCTCTTAGTCGATGTGTACAGTAACTTTCTCAGTATTTGGTGGTGAACTACCAGGGGGTATGTTATTATTAATGATGATAAGAGAAAAAGGGAAAGGATGTGGTGGTAATACTAAACCCTGAATTTGCACAGCACCTGATATTTATGACAAGAACATATTTTATTCATGGTATTGCCAATTGGTAAACTGAGGCATGGAGGCACTTAGGGCCTTTTCCAGGGTGATATGGCTAGTAGGAGAATAACAGGGTCTGACACTGAGTTCAGTGGTGTCCATAAAATAACTGGTGGGCACCTAGTATGTGATTACAGCATGGAGGACCACATTGAAGCAAATGTCTTTATGACTAATAAAAGTATTACTTTTGATACCACCTGCTAAGAGATGAGCATCATTGTCTCCCTCAAAGTGATATTTCCATTTTGTGCTTGGAGAAGATGATGAATGAGGAGAATTGAGTGATTTTTTCAGTCTTCCTGGATAATCTGGATTTAAAACCCAAAGATTCTCCAGAAGCAAGATTATTTCACTGGGATTATGGGCATAATTCATGATAGTTTTCATTTTGTCTCCAGACAAAAATTTCTCCAGAGAGGGAAAGTGATGGAAATGACTTCACACTGTGCTCAAGTCACTAGACTGCTCTTTTTTTTCTGTCCCCCATTCAATTTCCTGATTATGTGGCTAGAGAATCAAGGTAGTGAAACAGTGAAGAGTTGGACTTTGCTGTTGGAGTCCTAGCACTGCCCTTTACTGGTCGTGAGGCCACTAGCAACTGCTGACATCCTCTGACCATCAGCTTCTCCATCTATAAAATAAGTTTGTGATCAGTTTTAGACACAGAGTGCCCAGCGTTGGACTTGGCGCATTGGTTGAGTAGGCACTCAGCCAAAGGCAGGAGTTCCTGCTGTTGTTTTGCTGGACTGTTTCTATTTAAAGAATCTCCCATAAAGTTGTACTGACGATTGATGTAATATGTCTGTACAACAGAGTTTAATAGACCCAGATTTGGCCCAATGTCTTGAATTACCAAAGGCCTGGAAATGTAAGATGCTCACTGAGCAATTTGTGCATTTATTGTAAATTTCATTTTGGGCCCTTCATCACACAGGAAAGTGGTATTTTGATTAATATCAATAGCTGGCCTGAAGTCAAATTCAACTCTCTGAGTGCTTTTAAGTATATATAAATTATCAAATGATATTGAAAATAACCTTTGACTGGCTCACTAAGAGTTTAAATATAAGGTATGTCAAATCAATGGAAAGAATATGACCACCAACAAATGACAATTTTTGTTAGTATTTATATATGTGTGGGCTGATCAGTCACACCACAGAACTCAAGGTTGACCAGTTGAGAATGAGCCGTCAGTCTAAACAGGAAGCATCCAAATGTCTTTGTCATAGCATTTAGGCTTACCTAAATTACACTAGTGGAAACATCTAGCAAAGGGGGAGTTGTACAATGCTTAAGACTATGAGGCTTTGGAGTCATAATCTGGGACTCAAGTTCTGCTCTTGCTACTTACCCTTTTATCTTGGGCAAGTTGCTTATGTCTTCTTTTCTTCTTTTTAAATTTTTTTTTAAAAAGATGAATGGTAAGGGGATCTTAACCCTTGACTTGGTGTTGTCAGCACCACGCTCAGCCAGTGAGTGAACCGGCCATCCCTATATGGGATCTGAACCCAGGGCCTTGGTGTTATCAGCACTGCACTCTCCCAAGTGAGCCACGGGCTGGCACTACTTATGTCTTCTGATTTTATTCTTCATCTACAAAAATAATAGTACCTATTTCAAAAGAGAGTTAAATGAAATAAAGCATAAGAAAGATTTGATACAGTAGGAGGCTTATGTTACATATTAGTTATCCTCATCATCGTAATTATTATTATTCTCAAACTTAGGGACTCTTTCCATTCCAGAGAAGGGAAAAGAAAAAAGGGAAAAAGGAACACGTTACTAAATTTGACACAGGCTTTGATGTGAATGTGTGGCTTTGACTACATTTTGCATGTGCCATTTTTTTAAAACCAAGAACTACGGTCACCTTAGAAAATTATATTGTATCATAATCACAGAAATAACAAAGACCCACCTAATGATAATGTACAACCCTGTAACTAAAATGAACATATAAAAGAATATTGTTATCTCCTTTCTTTGCCTTCCTTTTGGGACTTTATTTTGTAATATACACAAATATATTCACTAGATATCTATTTCTCCTTACGCGCCTAGCACTTCCAAAGAAACCACGATAACACTGCAGACAAATTCCAATCTAGTTGCTTGACGCCTGGCCTAGTTATTGCCTGGAATTCTTACATGCTGCTCATGTGGCTAAGGGGAGGAATCCTGTGGTCAGAATGAAGCCAGAGCAGGGCCCACGGCAGTCCCCTGGAAGACCACTCATTAGCAGGTGTATTCATTTCCTAGGACTGTCATAGCAAAGTACCACGAACTGGTGACGCAAAACAACAGAAATGTATTGTTTCATAGTTCTGGGGGCTAGAAATCTGAATGAGGAGTCAGCAGGGCTATGCTTCCTCTGAGTGCAATAGGGGAATCCTTCCTCACCTCTTCCCAGCTTGGCATGCTGTCAGTTTTTGGCATTCCTGGGCTTGTAAATACCTCACTCCTGTCTTCCATTTTCACTTGGAGTTCTCTCCATGTCTCTTTATGTCTCCCTCCGTGTGTGGACCCCATTAATACTGGACTAGGGCTCACACTAATGACTTCGATTTAACTTGATTTCTTTTGTAAAGACCCTATTTCCACATAAGGCCACATTCTGTGGTATCGATGGTTAGGATTTCAACATATCTTTTTTTGTTTTTAGGGGGACACAATTCAATCCATAAAACCAGGGGGCCTTCTATTTAGACTGAATACATCTCTTAGGCTCTACATATACTTTTTCCAAATTGAGGGAGGACAACAGGCATCAGAAAAAGTTTAAATGTCTCTTCTGCTATAGGACCACACATTTTTCCTCTTTCTCCTCCCAACACATTGGAAGCCTCGACAAATGAAAATGGCCAAGGCTTCTGAGCATGTGTCAAGTTTATCTTCACGACTTAACATGCTTTGAATTTCTTTTTAAAGGATTCATCTCAAGGAGGCAACTGTCTTCCTTTAATGTTTGTTCTCCATGAAGAAACACTCAAAGAACAGAAAAACATGACATACTCCATTGTTAAGATCATTCTCAGGAAAAGGGAATAACAGCTAGTAATAATCACAAGTTCTTGCATGTGCCAGGTGCTGTGCTAAGTGTTTTCCTTACTTTACAGGGCCCCACACTGGCAGTGGCTAAATTTAAGAGAATTTAATTACCTTTCGGGGTGAAACCTTATAAATCATAACTTTTTTGACTGTTTAAGAATAAAAATTTAAAAGTCTCTCTTTTTAAATTCGTGGTTACTTAAAAACTTAACATTCTGACTTTTTCCCTTCCTTGATGCTTTATTTTCTTGCTTGATATAATGTATTATTTTCAAAATTTCTCGATCTTTATTCTAAAAATCAAGATCGAAGAGGAAGTCAGTTTCTGCCTTCCTGACACCTGACACCCATTGAATAATAGTCAATTGGCATATTTAAACAATGAGTACATTATTTGTGCATTTTATTGAAACATATACATGTTTAAAGACTGTGTGAAAATGTACTCACATATCCTATTTTTGCATTTACTTTGAAACTTCCTATTCCTTGAGGTATTTTTATGGTCAGGCAAATATGTAGGCAATGATTGTATGACCACCCTTGGATTATGTATTGCATCTAATGAGATTAGCTTTTTTGCTTGCCCCTGGGCAACCTTTGGAAATAAAACAATAATCTCAGTTGTTTGTTTCCTGGAGAAATGTTAATGATTAACTTGAAAAAGGAAGAATGTCTTTTACTCCACTGCCTAATTTTTCATAATTCCATACAATTGCTGTGTACCTTATCTTTGTTTAATAAATCCCATCCAAGATATTAACTTCTATAACACTGGTGTACATGTATTTTTGGCTAAGGAGAAAGCACTACTGTACCAAAAGACTTTAGTTCTTTCCAGTTACGGTGATTTTTTTTTTTTTTTAATATAAGCTTTGTCTGCAGCCAGAAAATGATGAATTCAGGCCTTGCTTTAATGATTGTTAGATAAAGCATCAATCTGATTTATTTGGATACTAACTACCTTTTGCCTGACTCCACATAATATAATGTTTTCCACATGTGCCCAGTAAATCTTTTTTGGTGTACTCCAGCATAATGGGAAATACTAAAGAAATGGGAATTACAATGGCTGAGCTAAGAGTTTGTAGCATCTGACAAATGTTCTTCAGGACATGGTTAAGTGGGTAACTCAATGTGAAATTGGGGGACTAACCTACTGCTCTATGGTGGATGAAGCATTTGGTGCCATTAGCTATGGTTGCCTGCAGGATATTTAGTGGGAGGTTGGGTCCTCTGTTGGGCTTGAAAGAGTGGTCTCTGTGCTAACCCAGGGCTCCTCCTTAGCAGGCTAGCCTGAAGAGAGAAGCCAGCTTGGTTGCCTGATGACTTGATGTCTGTGTCTGGATTAGGCACAAGGCCTGAGGCACAACACTAAGCCCTTTATCTGTGTTGTGGATTGCATTGTGTCCATCAAAGTCTATGTATTAGAAACTTAACCCCACGCTGTATAATGTTAAGAAGGTGGGAAATCCTATTATGGAAAGGTGGGGCCTAGTTGAGGTGATTAGATTGTAAGGACCATGCCCTAGTAAGTGGATTTATAAGTTGATGGTTTAATGGTGGTCACGGGCATGATTCTGAGGGTTTTAAAATGAGAGCATGTGAGGAGCTTCTGTCTCTCTCTGCTTCTGGCATTTCATTATGTGACACCCTGCATCACTGAGGTCCCACCAAAGAAGACTCTCACCAGATCTGTTCCCTGGACTTTGGACTTCTCAGCCTCTGAAACTATAAGCAGTAAATATTTTTTCTTTACAAATTACACAATTTCAGGTATTTCTGTTATAAGCAACATAAATGGACCAATATAATCTGTATTACCTCTTTTAATCTGGCCAACAGCACTATTTCTGTTTAAGTCAATTGATTCAGTTATAATTAGCACTTAAAAATCTGTGCATATTTAATGTATACAACTTGATGAGTTTGGAGGTAAGTATGCACTCATGAAACCATCACCATATGAACTAAAAGAACTAAAGTCTTTTGGTATGGTAGTGCTTTCTCCTTCATCTATGCCATAAACCTATCCATCACCACCAAAAGTTTTGTCCTGTCTTCTTTATTTATTATTATTTTTGTCATTATTATTATTTTGTGATGAGAACATAAGACCTGTCCTTTTAAATATGCACTACAGTATTCTTAAATATAAAACTATACTGTACACTGGATCTCTAGGACTTCTTCATCTTGTATAAATGAAAATTTCTGCCTTTGACTCATACCTACACACGTCCCCCTACCCCCAGTCCCTGGCAACCACCATTCCACTGTTTGAATTTTATGAGTTTGACTATTTTAGATTCATCATATAAGTGGCATCACATAGTATTTGTCTTCTGTGTCTGGCTTATCTCATTTAGCATAATGTCCTTCAGTTTATTCCACGTTGTTGCAAATGGTAGAATTTTCTTTTCTAAAATCTGAATAGTATTCCATTGGATGTATACACAACAGTTTCTTTACATGTTCATCTATTGATGGATATTTAGGTTGCTTCCTTGTCTTGGCTGTTGTGAATAATGATGCAATAACTTTGGAAATGCAGATATCTTTTTGAAATTCTGACTTCAGTACCTTTGGATATATACCCAGAAGTGGTATTGCTGGCACATATGATACTTCTATTTTTAATTTTTTGAGGAACCTCCATACTGTTTTCCACAGTAGTTGAGCCAATTTACATTCCCACCAACAGGGTATGAGGGTTCTTTTTTCCACCTCCTCACCAGCATTTGTTATATTTTGTTGTTTTGATAATAGCCATTAACTAAACTAAAAAAAAAATAAAGAAAAGAAAAAGAGAGAGAGAAGACTCAAATAAACAAAATAAAAAAATGGATTAGGAGAAAATACGATGCCACAGAAATGAAAAAGATCATAAAGGACTATAATTATATACCAACGAAGTGGACAACCCGGAAAAAATAGGTAAATTCCTAATAACACACAGCCTACCAAGACTGAATCAAGAAGAGATAGAAAGGTTGAACAGACCAATAACAAATGCAGAGATTGAATCTGTAATCAGAAGGTTTTCTACAAAGAAAAGCCCAGGACCAGATGGCTTCACAGGTTAATTCTTCTGAACATTTAAAGATGAATTAATACAAATCTTTAAAAAAATTCCCCAAAATAGAAGAGGGAACAATTCTTTTTATGAAGCCAGTACCAGTATCACCCTGATACTTAAGCCAGACAAAGATACCATGAGAAAAGAAAACCACAGGTCAATACTCTTGAGGAGAATTGATGCAGAAATCCTCAACAAAATATTAGGAAACTGAATTCAACAGCCCATTTTAAGGATTATACACCATGAGCAAGTGGGATTTATCCCTGGGATGAAAGGATGGTTCAACATATGCAAATCATCTAATATGATACAACATGTTAACAGAACAAAGTAATAAAATAATAATAATAATAAATAATAATAATAAAATAAAACAAAAATCACATGATCATGTCAATAGATGCAGAAAAAGCATTTGACAAAATTTAACATTCTTTCATGATTAAAAACTCTCAACAAATTAGGGATAGAAGAAACTTATTTCAATATAATAAAGGCCACATATGAAAAGTGCACAGCTAACATCATGGTCAGTGATGAAAAACTGAAAGCTTTTCCTCCAGTATATGGAAAAAGGCAAGGATGCCCACACTCACCACTTCTATTCAACATAGTACTAAAAGTTTTAGCTAGGCAAGAAAATAAATAAAGAAATAAAAGGCATTCAAATCAGAAAGAGAAAAGTTAAATTGTCTTTGTTGGCAGATAAAATAATCTTTCTTTACATTTAAGAATATGTAAAAAACCTGAAAGACTCCACAAAGAAACTGGTAGAACTAATCAAAGAATTTAGTAAAGCTGAAGGACACAAAATTGACATAAAAAAGTCAGTTACATTTTTATACACTAACAATAAACTATTGAAAAGGAAATTAAGGAAACAATCCCACTTACGAATGGCATCAAAAAGAATAAAATATTTAGGAATAAACTTAACCACAAAGTTGAAGGACTTTACAGTGAAAACTATAACACACTACTGAGGGAGATTAAAGTTGACACAAATAAACAGAAAGATGCTGCATGTTCATGGACTGAAAGAATTAATGTTGTTAAAATGTCTATACCACCCAAAGCTATCTACAGATTCAATGCAATCCCTATCAAAATCCCAATGGCATTTTTAAAAGAAATTAAAAACACATCCTAAAATTTATATGGAACTTCAAAGGACCCTGACTAGCCAAAGCAATCCTGAACAAGAAGAACAAAGCTGGGGGCATCACACCTCCTGATTTACAAATATATAAGAAAGCTACAGTAATTAAAAGAGTATGGTACTGGCATAGAAACAGACATATAGACCAATGTAACAGAATAAAGAGTCCAGAAATAAACCTGTGCATACACGATCAACTGATCTTTGACAAGGGTGCCAAGAATATCAGGTGTCTTCAAAAAGTTCCTGGAAAGATTTGTATTATCTTTTAATTCTATTTTTCCAAAACCTTTTTGATGTATACTCATGCACAATGGGGAAAGGGTAGTGTCTTAAATAAATGATGTTGGGAAAACTGGATATCCACATGCAAAAGAATGAATTGGACCCATATCTTACACCATGCACAAAAATCAACCCAACAGTACTATTAGGTACATACTATTATTATCTTCCATTTACTATGAAGAAACTAAAGGACAGAGAAATTAAATGCCTTACCATTGGTCACAGAGATAGCAAACAATGGAGCAAAGATCTGAGTCCTGGCAGTTTGACTCCAGGAACCCCTTTGTTTGGGGTTAGCACTTTATAATTGACTAGGGAGGCTCTATGCTATAGTGCAAAGGGCATGAGTGTTATGTATAGACAACCCTAGGTTCAAATCCCAATTCCACACTTAGTGGATGAGTGTCTTTGAATTCATTATTTAATTTTTCCAGGCTTTGGTTTCCTCATCTGTAAAATGGAGTTGCTGTGAGGATTAAATGAGATAATCCCATATTAATGTCAGTCCTGCTGACTAATAAATATTCAAAAATGCTAACTCATTTCCTTTTCCAGCACCTTAAATGGGTCTCTCAGTGCAGCCCTTACTTAGCTGCTATTGCTCCTATAGATGCTTTGCAGAAACAGAGCTTTGGCCAAAGTTGCAGGAGTTTCGTTTTCATTCAAGCAGAGGTAAATCCATCCAGACATCTTCCTTTTAAGTAGCGAGGGCTGCATCTGTTTTAGACCAAAAATAATACCTTGTGATTGGAAATGTTTCAGTAACATTATTTGTGTGTTTTATTGAAGCAGAGGTTACAATTATTAGCGACACCAGGAATTTCAGACATTTAAACACAGTCTTAACTTCTCCAGAGCAAACCACATCCCTGCACAATTATTAGTTTATCTAAATACCTTCCATCCAAGCCCTAAACTGGAGCTGGCCTTTGTTGGAGGTGGTCCCTCTGAGGACAGACTCTCCACTGCGCTGTCAGTGTCAGGCAGACAAACCTGGAACTTGGCTGGGGCTGCAATAAGGGTGACTTGGGTCTATCAGCAAGTAATTTGCTACTTGGCTTAGGTCAATTCCTAGTCACTGCCAATTTGGCTAGGTTATCCCGACTCCCTGTCTGAAGCTGACCTTAAGGATTTAACAGAATTGAAAACAGGGTTTTCCTTCCCTTCATTCCTTCTGTCACATGATCTCTTTTTATCATCCGTTTCAGCCAATCTCTCACAACTCAACATCTGTGCAAGAAAAGGAAACACAAACCCCAAATCAGCCTATCCTTCAAAGTTGTAAAATCTTACCTCGGCCCTGGGCTCAATTTGATTTTCGTTGTTTTTATTTTTATTTATTTGTTTAACTTTAAGAATAGTTTTAAATAGAAAGAAACCATAATGCCTTTTAAATATGAGGTAGGTTATCAGAATGGGTGGGCATATCATGATACTAGAGAAGATGAGTTAGGTCTCTTTGGAAAGGCGCCTACCCACCACCTGATCCTAGTGATTACTGTGATGTAGGAATTATGATTCAGTCATTATAGAAAACAGTATGGAGTTTCCTCAGAAAATTGAAAATAGAGCTACCATATGTCCGACAATCCCACTACTGGATATGTGATTTTTCTACTTCAGATTATAAGAGCATTTTATGGAAGTAATGATGACGTGTTCTTTTTCTTTCTTTTTCTTTTTTTAAAAAAAGATGACTGGTAAGGGGATCTTAACCCTTGGCTTGGTGTTGTCAGCACCACGCTTTCCCAAGTGAGCTAACCAGCCATCCCTATATAGGATCTGAACCTGTGGCCTTGGTGTTATCAGCACCACACTCTCCCGAGTGAGCCACGGCCTGGCCCAGATGATGTGTTATTTTTCTTTTTTTTTTTTTCCCTTTTTTGTCTTTTTTTGTGACCGGCAACGGGATCGCAACCCTCGGTGTTGCTCCCGCACCTCACTCAGCCAGTGAGCGGCCGGTCTGTATGTGGGATCCGAACCCTTGGCGGGAGCGCTGCCGCGCTTCCCAAGCGGCGCACTGTAGCAGTGCGCCACCGGGCCGGCCCCTGGAATTATGATTTCTACTTACAGATGAGGAATTGAGACTCACAGAGTGTGAGCCATTTGTACATGATCATACACACGTGGTAGGGCCAGAAGATGAACCAAGGTCTATGTCATTCAAGATCTGTAGTTTAAATCTACTTCCAGCTGCTTAAATGTGCAAGAGGCAAAGAACCAAAGCTTTTAGCCTCAACCACAGGCCCCAAACATGTGTCACCGGAGTGATAGACTGTGACAGGCTGATGTTTGTTGCTGTTGTTTTAAACCTGTCTATTTCTCTTAAAAATAAACATGCAGTTGGGCCAATCTACGAGTTACTAATATAACATTACATTCAACAGGAAGTCGTAGTGTGTCGTGCATTGTATTGGCATATATGAAAAACATTTTCAGGAGTCAGATGTCATTCATTCACTCATTCATTCTTTTTTTGCATTTATTTGTCCAGGTTGCCTGCTAAATATTTATCGAGCACAATAACAGTAACAAGGCCCCTAATCCTATGGAGTTTACATAACAGTGGAGGAAGATAGTCAGAAAACATGGAAACAAATAAGGAAGAAAATTTCAGCACATCCATTGAAATCTTGCCATACACTTACATTGTCTCATGAATGTAATTTAAAAGAAAAAAAATTATTAGTAGAATTTTGACATGCATGGAGGTAGTAATAGATTTCTGGGCCCCTTTAATGAATATTTCCATCATTAAATTTTCTGAAATTATTGACAGCTTCAGTGAATACTCAGGTGCCTTTCATTGTTTAGTTATGATTTCTAAACAGTCTCCCCCCACCTCCTCTGATATTAACTTTCTGTCTCTGGTTTTGAAAACAAGGTATCACATTGCAAGACAGCTCAGACACGCCTTCCGTTGTCCATGACAGAAACTCCTGGTGTGTTGATGGAATCCACTTGTGTATGAAAGCAATCCTGCTCCCCAGAAATGCCCTCCTTGGAGCCGTGAGAGTCCAGAAGGCAGAAGGGACTTAACTTGCTCACCCAGCTATATTTATACAATTTTCTTCCTTAGTGATACCCAAACGAAGCCCTGTGAAAACAAGGCTCTCCAAATGAGAGTCAGGTGATCATGCATTGAGTCAGTTGGGCCAGTCAAAACTGAACTTGATTAATGAATAATTTGAGAGTTTCTTTATGAAAATGATGGGTTTTTAAATGGCCACCATATGGGGGCAGGCAGGTGGCTGGCAAAGGTTTCTGTCTTGCTTTTGCTAGACAGGCTGCCCTCCAGTGTGCTGTCAATGAAGGCCACCAATACGAAGTGATTCGTGAAGCCTCTCGCCAGGCTGTGTCTTGACAGAGGCCACTCCTGCCTGAGCAGGCGGCAGGTGCTGGCCTGGGCTGAGCCCGGAGCTCGCCTGCAGTTATGCTGTCAGCCTCTTTCAGCACTAATGCTTCATGACAACTGCCTACCTGGAGTGTGGTAATGGCAGAAAACCTCTGCAAAATTGATGGGGGGTTTCACACAGAAGAGTGGCTTCTCATGTTAGGGGAGGCAGAACACCCTGGGTCTCTCTGCCAGTGGGAGACAGAAGGCTAGGTCAGGACCTGGGCAATGGGGTAGATTTGAAAATCTGAACTTCCAGCTGACTCGACCTCCTCCCTGGCTCTGCATGTTACATGCATTTGTTCTCTTTTGAATGTGTGAGTTTCAGCTGCTCTTAAAAAATGATACCAAAAGATTATTTTTGAACTGGATTCTACATGATATTAAGTAATACAGAAGGTCGATAAGAGCTGTAATGAATCAATGCTTCCACTCTGGATTAAGTAGGATGAAACCCCACACTGTCCTTGGTTGCCTGGATCAAGCTGAATGCTTTGTGTGAATTATACAGCTGATGGAAACTTACTCGCAGTCAACCATTTATGCTGTGCTTCCTGACATCCCACCTCTGCACAGATCAAAAACCCATTTTTATCTCAAACCTCTGTCATTGTCATTTGGCTCATCAAAATTATTAAAACTAAATTAAATTTATCTAAGTTGTTTTGTTTTCTAGACCTTAGGAATGGAAAAGATACAGCTGACTTAAGAGATCATGAGAGCTCAGTGGTAATCAGGAAACTAAACTGTTTAACTCTATTTATCAGAAATTCAAATAAAATAATACATGTAACAACACTTACAATTAAAAGTGTTAGCGTTTATATTTTTTATTCTAAAATTGTCTAAATACTAGAACTTTTGCTTTTTCTGTCATTGTTCAGATGCTGATATTTTCTTTCTTTCATTTTTGTGACTGCAGAGTTAGGAAAGGGATTTCTTAACAAAATGGTCTATTTGTGTATATATTTCTCTTAGACTCTAATGGAGCAACTGTGTGAAGTGTGGGTTGTGCTGAAAAATGCGTATACTGGGAAAAATACCCCTGCCATGTCTTGTGGGTGTACTGTTCTCTAAAACATGAGACTGTTTTTAATATTATAAAATCGATACAAATACTTTGTTTTCCTACTGTGAAGTTGACAATGGATTATAATGACAACATATGCCTTGAGTAAACATTTTAAAGAAAAAATTCCCACTTTTTTCCTCATCTTTCTACTCGCTAGAAATTCCTGGCATTCCAGAACTGTCTATGCCGCAGTCCTCTTCGTAGCATCTGTTAGGGAATCATTTTCAAATGGGCAGCGGTGAACCCATTTTGATGGCAAAGATATTTCACAAGGATTAAAAAAATCCAATGACATCCTGGACACCAAAAATTCCTTATAGTGTTCACAGCTTTCAATACTGGTTTTGTACTTATTTTACTCCATTTTATGTAACATACACTTTTGTAGCATCTATTGTATGCCAGGTACTATTCTAAGCACTTTTCAGATATTGACTCATTTTAAAAAAAAATATGTATCTGAGGAGATGAGGATGGACAAATCCTTTTATATTAAGAAAAAAATTTTACACTCCAAAAGTTTAAAATGCTCAAAATTAAAACAATTAAAAGCAATTTCTATTTCTTAAGGAAAAAAACTACAAAACTGAAACTTCTCTGAAGTTTAGTAAGACACCCTTTAAGACACTCAAATTCATGTGGGAAAAATTAGCTCAGAGCTTGATGTGCTCTTTGAAATATACCATGGCTGGCCTTGAAACACTGAACAGAGAGGCAATATGGTGACTAAGTGCAGGGACTCCTGAGTATGTCACTTCTCGGTTTATGGCCTCAGTTTCCTCGTCTGTAAGAGGGGTTGAGGACAGTGCCTACCTTACGTAGTTTTGTGAGATTAAAATGAGTCAATATCTGAAAAGTGCATAGAATAGTACCCAGCATGTGATAAATGCTACAAAATGTATGATACATAAAATGGAGTAAAATAAGTACAAAACCAGTACTGAAAGCTGTGAACACCACAGGGAATTTTTTTTTTTTCCTTTTTTGTCTTTTTTCGTGTCCGGCAACGGATCGCAACCCTCAGTGTCGCACCCGTACCGGACCGGGACCGGCAACGGGATCGCAACCCTCGGTGTTGCACCCGCACCTCGCTCAGCCAGTGAGTGGGAACCGGTCTGTATGTGGGATCCGAACCCTTGGCAGGAGCGCCGCCGTGCTCCCAAGCGGCGCACTGTAGCAGTGTGCCACCGGGCCGGCCCCCACAGGGAATTTTTGATATCCAGGATGTCACTGAATTTTTTATCTTTTTAAAATACTTTTGCCATCAAAATGGGTTCACTGCTGCCTATTTGAAAATGATTGTCTAACGGACACCACCACAGATGCCCGTGACTGCCATTTACCTCTGGGCACCCTCCGGGATAGACTCAGATCGTGTGAAACTCCATGTCCTGAGGTCTAGGATCCTTAAGAAGGTGCTGGAGGCGAGGGCTGCAGGTGCAGAGCATTCTAGTGCCACATGTCATGGAGCCTGGGAGGAGAGGGAAGATCCTGTTGCTGCTGGATAAGGCCCCGCCTCTCAGGGCACAGGTGCACTTTGTGACCAGCCTCCTTGGGCAGAAAGTCCAACCTTGTCTTTCACGGCCCCAGGAGTCTCAGGGATCCACTTCATGACATAAGCTGACAAGAAAAAGCCAAGGGATTTCAATTACTTGAAGAAGAAAGACCAAGCTGCCAGGTGTGGAGGAAGATTTAAAGAAAGAAGTAGAAAAGCATTTAAAAGAAACAAACACTGAGAGAGAATTGGGAATGTTTTAGCAGTGCTTTAGGAAATGATGAGAAGGTTAAAAATGACAATTGCCAAATTAAAATAGTTCACTAGTAGGAGGGAAACAGAGAACCCATACCAGTGAAAACAACATTTGTGATCTGTAAGATGAAATGGAGCAACAATTTCAAACACACAGCAAAGAAATGAAGTGAAAGAAAAGAAAATCATGTGTAAAAAGACGGATAAGAGACACAGAAGTTATATCCAGAAGATCTAATGAGCAAACAATAACCATTGCCAAAAGAGGAAAAGGAAGAAACGGAAACGAAAGAATGAATAGAAGTGTGTGCACGTGTGTACTCGTGCAAGTGTACATGTGGACGTGTGTGAAGAAACACTGGAATTCTCAGACTGGAAGGGCACACCAAATCTCAGGAAGGATTAACATTTAAAACGGTCTGGAGCAAACATGCAATTCTCTCCTACCTCCCCTGCATTGTTATCTATGTTAGATGGGTACACTCAAGGAAGACGATGTTTTTTCCGCTTTGCAAAGAAAAGAAAACAGTTAATTCCAGTGCAAAGAAAGCACTTTTTCACATGGCCGGATTGCAACAATGAACAAGACAGATCCAGTCTCTGCCTCAGAGCATAGAGTCCAGTGGGGGGAGACTAATAAGTATTAAAATGGCATGTTAAACACAAATAGAAGAAACCCGGGGAGCTGTGAGCACACAGGTGAAGACTGCGGGGAGCACTATCTGCACCGAGACCTGGAGGAGGAGTGTGAGTTAGCGAGGAGAGAAGGAAATGTTCCAGGAGAGGCAAGGAAGAGCGTGTGGGAAGAACTGGAGGAAATCTTGCTGTCAAGCTTCAGGGGAAAGAGTTGGGGGTGGGAAGGCAGAGAGAGATGAAGTGGAGAGTTAAGCTGGGGCCAGATCAACTATTGAGTGCTTTCTGTGATTTAGGCGCCAATCTAGTGCTTTGATCCTCACGATGACCATATGACGTAGGCACATTCCCATTTTTCAGATGAGGAAATTGAGGCAAAGAGAGGTTAACTAACTCGCCCAAGGTCACCCGGTTAAATAGTGGTGCCAGGCAGTCTGGCTCCAGAGCCCACACCCTAAGAATGTTGACAAAGGAAGGATTTTATTTTTTAGTATGGTTTGACCTTAGGAACCATATCTGGAGGTTTCAGACATAAGAGGATAGTCTTGGCCAAGCCACCCTCACGCAGCCCCACTGCAGTAGCTGACACACAAGCCCGTCTGTCGCATCTGTGGACTTATCTGAGTGCTCTTAAACCATGGGTAAATGATCCCCAGGCTGTCTTTAACATAATTAGAAACAAATGGAAAATAGTTCTCCTAGATTATCAACAGCATATCAGCAAAACTTGTGTCTTAAAATGTGCATTCAATTTCTAATATTAAAAAAACGTAGTTAAAGCCATATGTTGGGTATTATCACGCATCTTTGTGAAATTAGTAGGGGACCCATTTGAATAACCATTTTGTTTAGATCAATCTTACTGGAGGTTTTTTAAAAAAGTCTTTCCTCTCCTTTCACTCTGACCCCTCTGCAAATACAAATGTGAAAGAAAAACTGTGTGTGTGTGTGTGTGTGTGTGTACGTGTGCACACACGGACATGTGTGGGTGCCTGCAATGGGGATGAACTGTCAAAAACCAGAGTCTTAGCTTTGGAAGATTGTTATTTAGAGAGCTGGGTGTACGGTGGGAAAATCAGCAACTATTCAAGAAAAATATAAATTGCTGGTAATTAATATATGGTGGACCCAAAAGGACTCTTCCTTTTTGTTTATTTTCTTTTTCTCCTTTTCTTTCTTTTTTTGGTCTGCACTTTGGGGCGGCTCTGGGGGCAGTGCTGGTCTGCCTTTGTCTAATCTTCTGGTTATTCCTGTAAATGCCTAATGACTATATCATGTAGCTCTAGGAGAAAGTCTTTTAAAACCTCTTCCTCATCAATGCTTGGGAAACTTTAATCATTGTTGTTTTGCTAACTTCCCTATTTAAGTTCGTCATACAAAAGTAATCACTGAGTGGGCTGGATTTTATGAAATGAACAGTCCTTGAAAGATGTGCCTTCAATATTTCCTTCTATTACTAGTGAGTGAGAATCATGAAAGGAGTTACACTGGTACATCGGGCATACAAATGTCAAAACAACCATTTTGCACCAACCCGTGAACCATCTACGTGTTGCGCAGACGTGTTCACAGTGGGTCCTATTGAATGCTGGGAAGAAAATACATCAGTATCATCAACTAGAATGTTAGAAGGCAAGAGTTCTGTGGGTTCCAGAAAATATTTTTAAAAAGTCACTTTTTGTAACACATTAGTTGGATTTCCATAGAAGACCCAAGTAAAGAAGTAGATTGCTTAAAAAAAAAAAAAAAAAAAAAAAAAAAAAAAAAAAAAAAAAAAAAAAAAAAAAAAAAAAAAAAAAAAAAAAAAAAAAAAAAAGGAAAAGACCGTATTTCTGATCACTGAAACTGAAAGGGCCTTGTAAAACAGAGTTTAGCCAAGGCAAGAAAAACAAGAATCAGGAATAAACATGAAATCAGTTGATTTAGTCTGCCTTAAGTAAAATTGAACAACAACAAAATCTCCTGATTGTAGGAGCTGAATCAGCAAATAGAAGAAAAATCCCCCAAAGGATCAACCCTATATTTACTACCCACTTGAGGTTTTTCACTGTGACAGACTAGTCACTAAGTATAGATGGTCCTCCCACTGTTGGTTTGTACAACTTTAAATTTGTCTCTTTCTCTGGTCTGGGCCTCAGGATATATTCTAGGTTCAGACTGTGTCACTTTGTGCTTTTTAATTGGTGCTTCGTCTATAACAAAGAGGCTAAAATTTTCCATGAGAAGCTTTCCCACACAAAAACCTTGCGGACAACTCACCTCGTTCCTTAATAAGGGGAAATATAAAGAAGGACAGGAGGATTAAATGCCACTTGGTTTGGTAAATATGTATGGAGTATCTTCTTTGTGCAAGAGATTCATTAGGTGCGTCTGGATAAACAAGCCGTAGTCCTTACCTTCAGGGCTGGGTATATTCTAGTGAGAACGTAAGACAGGTGGATGTTGCAGTCTGAGACAAGCAGGGTTAGAAAAGAAACAGCACTAAAAAGATAAAGAACAAATCATTATTTGTGTTCAAAGGAGGGGCAAGGACATTTTCAGGTGATGGAGTCAGGGAAGTGGCATTTTCCTTAGACCCTGAGGGATGGAGAAGATTTTGAGAGGCAGGTTGGAGACTGGAAGTTTCAGAGAGAGAAAAGCATGACGGGTCAAAACACATGTGGAGAAGGAAGCTGTTGGTGGAGCACTGGGGTGGGAGGGAGAGAGTGGCCAAGGAAGGGCGGGTTGGAGCACTGGTTCAGAGCCTTTAATGTCAAGCAGAGTTGGTTTTAGTAGAAACATGAGAGCCGAGTTGTAGAAAATGCAGTGCTGGAAGAGACTGCTCCTACTCACCATGGTTCAGAGAGGACAGCTGTGTCAAAGAAACACAGTGCAACAGCCAGGATGCAACTTTAAAGAGAATGCCATACTATGCTTACCTTCCAAAGGAAATCAAAGGATCAGATTCATAATTCCAGCCACCCTCTTCTACCTTGGTTTTCCTTCCCCTCAATTTCCTCGTCTTCAAGCTCTCAGCACCTCCCTCTGCCACCCCTCCTCCACATCCCCCAGCCCCAGTTGATGTGGAGCTAATTCTCTTCTTCACCCCCTCTCAGGACTAGTCTTCCCCTGCAGGCTGTGGCAACGTCTTTCCTGTGTCTCTTCCCTCCTCTGCTGGCCCTTCTGTCCTGTCAATGTTAGCTCATTTTTTGGTGGAAACTTAATCTAGTGGTGGTTCTTATATGCTCTGTTATGCTCTCAAGTCCAGGCATTTGGATGAGGACTGAGATAATGACAATGGAGAACAAGGGATAGATTGAGAAACTTTAGTGGCAGAAAGAACAATAGGATTTAGCAGCAGACAACATGTGAAAAGGAAGAGGAGTCAAAGGCAGCAGCAGGATTTCAAGGATTGGGTGAATGATTGATGGGTGGACAGAGAACTTTGGGAGAGGAGGTTTTGAGGAAAAATCATGATTCCAGTCTCTGGTTGACATACTCGTGTTGAGTCTGAGGTTTACTTGAATGAGTATTACAGATCACAGACTTTCAAGATGGGAGAACATTTTTCTAAGTGAAATGCTTGGATAAAAGTTTGACAGATAAATTTTTACAAAGAGATGGAGCATTTAGGTGAGCAAGATTTTAACAGGTGGCATGATGAGTAAAGATATTGTGAAATGTAAGACTAAGATTTTGGCTTTGTTCTAGAGGCAATGAGAAGTTATAGGAAGAACTTGAGCTGAGAAATGATAGACAGGTTTGTTTCATATGAGATTAAAAAATATATAGGTTGAAAGGAAGAGAGAATGGAGTTAAGGAGAAATACAAGGAGATTTTCTGTAGCAATCAAAGGTGATGGATCATAAAACCTAGGTCAGTAACAATAGGAAAGGGAAGGAAGAAGCAACTATGGGAGAGATTTTAAAGGAGGCAGTATGCCAGTTAGGAGTGCGATCCAGAGCTCAGGGAGATCTGGTTCAAGACCCTGCTCTGACATTTCATTGTTATGCTGTCTTAGGCAAATATAGTCATTTGGTACCTCTCTGAGCCTCAGTTTCCCTCCTGTAAATGAATATGCGTAGCATATCCATCTCATTGCACTGCTGTAAGGGTTAAAAAGCATAAAGCACATAAAGTTCTTAGCACAATGTGGTAAAATTAGTTAAGAATGCTTTTTATTACTGAAGGTACAATCCTTAGCAACAATAATGATTGGGGAAAATGGAAGATCAACAGAATCAGCTGCCTAATTGAATATGAGTGAAAGGAAAGGAGCCACTGATGACAGGTTTTGAAGTTGGGTTATTGGAATGAGACCATGGAAGTAGGGAGTCAAGAGGGGGAGCTGAGACTGGCAATGAGGCTGGTTCTGCCATGGTTAACGGAGGAGTCCCACCCACTGGATCTGTGTCCTCTGGGACTGTGGGGTCAGTGGCAGCCCAACTAGCCTCTGACTTCCCTTTGGGGTCATTCTTCACTGTTCTTGAAGGTTAATACGTTTGCCACCAAATAGCTCTATTGGACTGTTTTCTGCCTGTAGAATCCAAGAAGTCCAAACACCTCTGTTCATTTTGTCTCTGTACCCTTCTGTCCAAGCTGGCCTGTTTCTGCTGAGATGATTGATTGGTTCCATAAGTCCCATGCCTAATCTCCTTAGCAAAGCATTGTTTAGCCACATCCTTAGAGTTTTCTCAAGAGCATGATCTCACTTTTTTGTAAGGTGGATAGGCTGAGTACTTTCCAAATCTTCAAGTTTCTGATTTACTTTTATTTCTTCAATTTATCTCTCTCCTTTTGCATTTTATTTTTTGAAGTTTATTAATTAATATTATTTTTTTACATTCTAAAATGTTGTTGCAGAGCAGTTGAGGGGGAGGGGGAGAAGGGAAGGGGAAAGGAAATAGGGTGGGAGAATGAAGAAGAGCGGGTGTGGGTTGAGGCCTGTGGCACCCCAGTCATTCCTTCCGGGGAGAGAAGGGGGCTTCCAGTAGAGGCTTCATCATTGCTGGGCTAGATGCAGATGTTGGGGGGCGTGGCTGAAGTCCTTGGCCCCCCACTGCCCCAGTTTGGTAGACCAGGGGGCTTCCTGTGGTGGCTTGGTGGTTGTTGCTGGGCTGGTTGAAGGTGTCGGGGCATCCTCCCTGCTCCCTGGCTTGGGAGCCCAGGGGGCTCCTGATCCTTCTAGGTTTTATAGGTGTTCTTTGGTGATGTGAAGTTTTTACTAGTTAATATCAAACTTTGTCTCTGATCTGTGGGTATTCTGTTTTTTCTTTCAATTCTGTGTTGTATTATTCACTGTTCCCGCCACTTAAACTCTGCCCTGGAACTAATTTGTTGTCCTTTGCTTACATCTGAAATGGAAGAACTTCCTGTGGGGACCAGCACTTGAGCTCTGTCATTGAGTTCAATTGCTGCTTTGCTGCTGACTCCCTGGAGAAGGCTTTTTGTGCAGCTCAGGTTTTAATAGTTGACCTTGTTTGTATTTCTGGGTCTTGTGAGTTCCACTACACCTGGGTTGTGTGGAAACTCTGGTCTAAGCCTGACACTTTTCATCAAACTGCACCCCCTGCAGATCTGTATTCCTGACCTGTCTCCACTGAAAGGTCTTGCACTGATTGGGGGGGCAGATCAGCTGTCCTTGCTGTGCCCCAGTGTTCCCCAGTGGGCCTGTCTCCCCAACTACCCATGCTCCAAACACTTCCCATGGGATGGGTCCCTTGCGATGATTCACCAACCTCTTAGTGGCTTCTTTTTTCAGTTGTTGTGGCTTCTTCTTGCTCCTATGTGGGTCCACAGGAATCCTGTTAGTGGTCTTGTTGCTCTGAGGGCCACCAAGGCCCCCTTCTCCCCTGAAGACTCCAAGCAGCTTCATCTGAAGGACACAGCTGTGGCGTTTGCCAGCTCCTGCTCTGTGCGCTTAGCAGCTCCAGACTTGAAATGACCAGGATTCGAAATGGTGGGAGCAAACCTTTCTTTCTCTCTTTGTGGCTTCTCCCACTTTCATGAACTCCGTAGGTCTCTTCTCCTCTTTCCCAAGCTCTAGCTTGTCTGTCGTTGCTTTTTAATACTTGCAAATTGGTTGATTTGCAGGAGAGAGTGATGCTGGGGACCATCTATTTTGCCATCTTGACCAGAACGGGTTCCTTTTGCATTTAACTATAAGCATAAAGGAGAAACTAGACCGTATCTTCAACACTTTGCTTAGAAATCACTTCAGTGATCTAGGGGCCCTGATTTCCGGGCGGCGGAAGGAGACGCGGTTGAGCGAGAGGACGAGGTGATTTGAAAACACGCTCCGGGAGGATGCTGCCGTGAAAGGCTCAGCGGCTGCAGCGGGAACCGGACCGGCACCGGAGCGGCGGCGGCGGCAGAAGCGGCAGC
>NW_007726300.1:148234-166460 GCF_000696425.1 Galeopterus variegatus | reverse complement strand
TAATCATATACAGTGTATATTGAAAAAAAAAAAATTTAAAAAAAAAAAAAAAAAAAAGAAATCACTTCAGTGAAATACCAAATTTATCTCATACAGTTCTACTTTCCATTCAACAGAACACAATTCAGCCAAGTCCTTTGTCACTTTATGACAAGGGTCACCTTTCCTCCAGTTTCCAGTAATGTGTTTCTCATTTCTGAGGCCTCACCAAAAGTACCTTTATTTGTATTTCTAGCAACATTCTCTTCAAGCTGGTATAGGCTTTTTCTATCATGTACTCAAAACTCTTGCAGTTTCTACCCATTACCCAATTTCAGAGCCATTTCCACATTTTTAGGTATTTGTTACAATACCACCCTACTTCCTTATACCAATCTGTATCAATTTGCTAGGGCTGCTGTAACAAAGTACCATAAACTGGAAAATTTATTGTCTCACAGTTTTGGGGGTTAGAAATCCAAAATCAAGGTATTGGCAGGCTGGTTTCTTCTGAGGGCTATGAGGGAAGAATTTTTCCCAGGCCTCTCTCCTTGGCTTATCGATGGCCATGTTTTCCCTGTGTCTTTCCTTGTGGCATTTTCTCTATGTGCATACCTCTCTCCGCGTCCACTTTTCCCCCTTTTATAAGGATACCAGTCATATTGGGTGAGGACCCACCCTAACGATCTCATTTTCACTTGATTACCTCTGTAAAAACCATATATACAGATAAAGTCATATTCTGAGGTACTGAGGGTTAGGACTCCAATGGGTCTTTTTTTTGAGGGACACAGTTCAACCCATGGTAGTGTTCAAGAGAGTTTTATAACTAACTGATTCATACGTGGATTTCATAAATCAGTCTTATGCTTTCAGATGACTGCAGTTGTTGACATTTCTTGTCTGTTTTGATGAGAGCTTTCCAGTCCAGGAGAGAGCAGGCAAAGAGGTAACGTTCTGCTTTTTTTTTTTTTTTTTCCTTTTTGTCTTTTTTCGTGTCCGGCAATGGATCGCAACCCTCAGTGTCGCGCCCGCACCAGACAGGGACCGGCAACGGGATCACAACCCTCAGTGCTGCGCCCGCACCTCGCTCAGCCAGTGAGCGGGAACCGGTCTGCATGTGGGATCCGAACCCTCGGTGGGAGGGCCGCTGTGCTCCCAAGTGGCGCACTGTAGCAGTGCGCCACCAGGCCGGCCCCACGTTCTGCTTTTTTTGACGATAGTAGCTTAACTTGGTGGTGAGGGCAATGAAATGGTAAAACTGATTCATTTTCCACCCTCACCATATATGTGTCTCTTGGCTCCCAACAAAATGAGCTTTTTATTTTTTTTTCGATAAACTGCTTTTTCATTTTAGTCTTTTCTCTGCCAGAATGGGAGGCTTTTCTGCATAAAGCTCTTAATAAGGACATATAGAACTTATATCTCTGTAGAGAATTTAATCACAAGGCTGTCTAGTGATCTACTTCAAATTCTTTCATATGCAAAATCATCTTCTTATGGCTTTAGAGTTTATGTTGGAGATGACCTTATAGAAATTGCAAAATATGCTCCTTGTGGTAGGACAGCCATCAAGTGCCGTATGATTTTTAGGAAGGCTCTAGCCTATAGCAAACTCTTTTGTGAAATCCCAGTGTATTTGCTCCCTGGTAATGATATTAGAAATACTAACTTCTAAGGCATTTTTCCCTCATGTCATCTTATTATATACTCTATGGTCTTGAAATGCTCATTTTCTGTACTACTAATTTAGTTTGTTTTTCCTTTATTATACCCTCTTTCTTGTCCCCCTTCACTTTATTTTTTACTGTGATATACTTCCTGTTTAGTACAAAAATGAGGCACTTGATGAGAAATATTCAAATCTATGTGCATGCACATGGGAAAGAAACTGCTTATTATCTATGAAATCTGGATCAGACGCTTCCTGATTGTCTGCAACATTTTGTCAGACTCTCTGTGAGTCCTGTCATCTGGCACAGATCCTTTCACTCATGGAAGGCCTTCCCAAGCCTGTGTCTGGTTTGTCAGCTCCTATCTTCTGACTGACAGAGCCGGCTTACTCTGCGTTGATCGTCACCCCCTTCACCATGCCAAGGAAACAGATGGAATGAAAGAAATAGGAATCAATAAGATGAAAAAAGTTTAATTTCCTTGGTCTTCCTACAGTATGTCACCTTCAATCCAACGCTAGAGTTTTTAGAGGGATGAAATATATCTCCTTTAAAGAAGCCTAGAGGTTTAGAAACCGTTTGGTTGCTTTGGAGTTTGCTTTGCCACAGTTTGACTGTTTTCTTTTTTATTTCTTATATTGGCATACCTCAAAAAGTTCATGGAAAAATACAATGAATAGATATTACAGATCTTTCCATGAACTTTAAAAAAAATTTTTTTTAAAAATTTTTTCAGTTTTTAAATTTTTTTGTCTTTTTCGTGACTGGTAAGGGGATCGCAACCCTTGGTGTGGTGTCGCCCACACCGTGCTCAGCCAGTGAGCGCACCGGCCATCCCTATATAGGATCCGAACCCGCAGTGGGAGTGTTGCTGCACTCCCAGCGCTGCACTTTCCCGAGTGCGCCATGGGGCCGGCCCCTCCATGAACTTTTTGAAGTACCCTGGCATACGTACGATATTTATTCTGAGTCAAATTTCCCCCCACATTCACTTTTGTTTTGGCTGCATGTTAGTTATCAAGGATGAGAAATATGAAAGAGCCAAAAATCTCTCTCCCCCGAGCTTGTGAAGTGTAGTAGAAAGAACACAGACTTTGACGTCAAACAGTCTGTGGTTCAAATCACAGTTCCATTATTTCCAGGCTTTGTCGTCTTTGGCAATTTGTTTAACTTCTTTGAGCCTCAGTTTCCTCATCTGTGAAAGTAACAATTTTATTTTGTTATTGTTAAGTTTTGAGGGGAAGAACACGGAGCATCTTATAAAGAGTGTGATACTCTATAGGTGGTAGAGTAGCCATTGATTGTAGCCATGATTACTATTTACCTGTGGACTACTAAAGCACAGAGGCAGATGTAGAATACCACGACTGTTTATGGAAATCTCTTTAAAAGGCAGTCATGAGATTTAATACCTTTTAAGTTGGAACAGATAATATACTTTTTTGGCACAAACTAAGAGACTGATAGTAAAGCTTTAGGCACACGCTAAAAGGTTTTATAGCTTTTAATGGCCTGTGGGATTTTATGCTTGGAAATAATTGTCTAACATGTTATTCAAATTATGACTATATAGGCTTAATGCTTTGGTGGGATGTAAGAAGGAAAAAAAGTACCTAACCACACACAAATCACCAGTTGATTGATACCGTTGTCATAAAACTCTCTGTAGAAACATGTTTTGTTAGAATGTTTGGTTCATCAATATTATCTGACATGATAGAGAGGACAGGAGTGACTTTCTGTCAAAAGTTAGCCAGCTGGACACTAGCTAAAGTGGTCAGGACAAATTGTAATCAGTGTCATACTATTGCATTAGTGAAGAGGGTCTCGAGCAAACCAAGCTTGATTTCAATCTGTTTAGAGGTTACTGGGTGTTTTAAAAGGAGAGTGAGGGAGTGAGCAGGAGGGTGAGCTGGGACTCAGTTAACTCAGAGAAGTGAAGATACGAAGGGTTCGTCAGTGTAAATGCTGAGTAGACCAGCTATGTCTATTAGTTGGCAATTATTGAGGTTAGAATTCTATCCTACCAGACAGACTAGCAGACAGAGGCCCTAGCCTGCCTGATGACTACATTTTAAGGGAATGGCTTTTAGGTCCTTGAGAAAGACACTTCTGAGTTGTAGGAGATTCGTATACTCATATATCACAAAGCGACAAAGGAAGGGCTTACACTTGTAAGCAAATGCCCTAAGAAAGGACAGTGAGGGGCCTACAGTCAGGCGTTAGCTAGGACAGATAGTAAACTGTTTTGACAACCTTGAGTTTTCTCAGACAGGCACTTTAATGGGGGCTAGGGTCCCTCTAGAGATGCGGCTTTGAGACCTTAGAAACTATGTTAGTGTATGTTTAAGTCTTTCAATGTATGGAGTGGAGGATGGTTAAAGTCATTTGTGTGGAGTCTGTAGTATTTATAGGCCCAAGGTTAAGGCCTGGTTGAGAAGAAGGCTCAGAGGAATCTGGCTAGAGTTTGCTCAAGGACAGAAACTTTGTCGTTAAAAAACCTATACCAGTATTTTTAACGACAAAGTTTCTGTCCTTGAGCAAACTCTAGCCAGATTCCTCTGAGCCTTCTTCTTACTGGTATAGGTTTTTTAACGACAAAGTTTCTGTCCTTGAGCAAACTCTAGCCAGATTCCTCTGAGCCTTCTTCTCAACCAGGCCTTAACCTTGGGCCTATAAATACTACAGACTCCACACAAATGACTTTAACCATCCTCCACTCCATACATTGAAAGACTTAAACATACACTAACATAGTTTCTAAGGTCTCAAAGCCGCATCTCTAGAGGGACCCTAGCCCCCATTAAAGTGCCTGTCTGAGAAAACTCAAGGTTGTCAAAACAGTTTACTATCTGTCCTAGCTAACGCCTGACTGTAGGCCCCTCACTGTCCTTTCTTAGGGCATTTGCTTACAAGTGTAAGCCCTTCCTTTGTCGCTTTGTGATATATGAGTATACGAATCTCCTACAACTCAGAAGTGTCTTTCTCAAGGACCTAAAAGCCATTCCCTTAAAATGTAGTCATCAGGCAGGCTAGGGCCTCTGTCTGCTAGTCTGTCTGGTAGGATAGAATTCTAACCTCAATAATTGCCAACTAATAGACATAGCTGGTCTACTCAGCATTTACACTGACGAACCCTTCGTATCTTCACTTCTCTGAGTTAACTGAGTCCCAGCTCACCCTCCTGCTCACTCCCTCACTCTCCTTTTAAAACACCCAGTAACCTCTAAACAGATTGAAATCAAGCTTGGTTTGCTCGAGACCCTCTTCACTAATGCAATAGTATGACACTGATTACAATTTGTCCTGACCACTTTAGCTAGTGTCCAGCTGGCTAACTTTTGACAGAAAGTCACTCCTGTCCTCTCTATCATGTCAGATAATATTGATGAACCAAACATTCTAACAAAACATGTTTCTACAGAGAGTTTTATGACAACGGTATCAATCAACTGGTGATTTGTGTGTGGTTAGGTACTTTTTTTCCTTCTTACATCCCACCAAAGCATTAAGCCTATATAGTCATAATTTGAATAACATGTTAGACAATTATTTCCAAGCATAAAATCCCACAGGCCATTAAAAGCTATAAAACCTTTTAGCGTGTGCCTAAAGCTTTACGAAAAAAGACAAAAAGGGGGAAAAAAAAATACTGGTATACAAAAGCTGGTGTCAGTAAAAATATAATCATTTATTCATCCAATGAATAATTTTGACCACCAATTATGTACCAGGCCCTGTGCTAGGATCTGAGAGGCATGGTACCTGCCATCACAGAGCTTATAGTCTGGAGGGTGAGACCGATCAAACAAACAAAGAAACTCCGAAAAACACCATACTTAAATTAATTGTAAGTACAATTTATTCTTGACAGTTGTGAAATGTTTTAAAGATATGCCAAAGAGAACCACAATCTGTGTTTTCTTTTCTTTTTGTTTCTTACCATGGAAGAAATGTTAAAAATGAATAAGATTGAGGAGACTGTTAAGGTGAATACTCTTATAGCTTACTGATGAGAGCATACATTGGTAGCAATATTTCTTTGCAACTATTTTGGCAATATATGGGAACAGACTTAAACATATTCATACTTTTTAGTTCCCATTTTCACTTCTAGGAATTACTCCTAAAGAAATAGAGACAGGTAGAGTTATATATAAAGATGTTATCCCAGTATTATTTAAAATAGTAAAAAACTAGACTCTAAATACCCGACATAATGAATTATTACATAATCAAATTGTGTGTATGTGTATATATCTATCTATATATATATATATATACACACACATATATATTTGATTATTAAGTAACCAAAGTGTATGTATATATGTGTATGCATGTGTGTAGAATAGGCATAACTAAAGAATGTTGCTATTAGCCTTATAGTGAGGGACACTCTAAGAAACACTTTTTGAAACTCATGGTCAAATCTACCATAAGATTAGTGTAGATGTTCTTCATTGTCACCTTTATAAAGTCTCTCTGAAAAAAGCATAAGGAATATAAGGAAGAAATGTACTTTGCTTAAGAAATTTGGTTAGTTATTTGTTTATTTCCTCCCATGGCCATTTAAGAAAATTGTGTGATTGAGCAATCTTACTGCATACCATTATTTGTTAAAGAGCTGCTAAAACCATGACAGGATGGTGGCAGGTATTAACATTGTCATCATCTGCCTTTTCTTTAAATTTAGTTTCACTTTAGTTGCCTTTTCAGTCCTTTTCTTTCTTCATTCCCAACAGCTTTTTAAAAAAATCTTGCTATAACTATATATCATTATAAGCCACTTTAATTCTTTTCTGGAACAAGGTAGGTTATAAATAAATTATATAAGATGTGCCTGAAAAGAAATTTAGCAAAATGTTATCAGTTTCTTTGTGTGTGTTTGGGGGGTGTTGGTGTTAAAGTGCTTTTAATTATCTTCTTTAAATTTCCCATGTTATTTATTATGAGAAACATGTTTTTATAATCATATGTAATCATTGTAAAATTTTGTGAAATTCCTTATAATATTGTTTCATAAATGAAACTCACCTCCTGCTTAAAATGCTTTGTAAACTGTGAAATGTAATAAAAATAAAAGACATTTCTATTATTGTCACTAGAATTATTATGTGTATAGTGGACAGCATGTAAAGTCATACACATTTAGGTCTATGCTTGACTTATACTCAGGTCTTGCCTTGGCATGTACATTTTTTGAAGGAAGAGTATAATTCTAATACTGTTGTCACTAAACAACTAATTTGTATTCCCCAGATATACAACATTACATGGAAGTAAAAATAGGAGCAGACTAAATGTGGTAAAATACATCCTACATGCACTTAAACTGCATCTGGGTGAATTCAGACAGCTACAAAGTCAGTCTTTGATAAACTGTCAGGGTTTTCTTTCTTTCTTTTCTTTTTGAAAAGTTGCTTCCCTAGTTGTATACTCAAGGTTTTCAGAATGCTTTAGAGATGTATCAGAATATTACCTGCCCTTTGTGATGTCCTCAGTATCACAAATTCTTCCTGCTGAGACCCCTAATTAAAGAAAGCCATCCTCTGTGTAGGTAAACAGGGTCACTCATCTCAATCTCTTGCAAAAGTGCCGTCTCAAAGTTACCTTTTCTCTCAAGAGCCTCTCTGCCTCGCTCCAACATTCTGCTCTTTGAGTCTTCATTCTTTTGACGCCCTTTGGTCTTCATATTGAATCTTGTGGGTATATCATGAATAGCTATTCTTTGAACCTTTTCCTTAGCTGCTGATGGCTCAGCTGTGCACAATTTAGGGTTGTGCAGGATATTAAAGGGTGGACAGCATCTTTACAATGGTTCATGTACCTCGTTATAGTAACAATAAGCATGTGAGGGGGGATTCGGGAGTTGGGTACCACAGGAATCTTCACTGGGTGGCAGGTGTTAAGAGGCCTATAGAGGTAGATGAGGATTTGTATTATTATCTTACTAGGCATTATGCTGGGTGGTTGAGCTTCCATAGAAATGCTCACAATGCTCTTATTGCTTGAATCAAGGTTAAATAGACAAATGCATAGTAATGTCCCTGGCCCCTTAGTTAAAGCTCTCTTAGGTCCTTTCTAACAACCAGTCACCTAGAATAATATGATTTCCCTGGGTTTATAATGGTCAATAGCTATTGAATTCATGTAAGAATTTCAATTGGGATATAGGCTGCCAAATATTTACAATATATGCCGAAAAGAAAGATTTACGTGTTGTTTCTGGTCTTCAGATATATACATATACATTTGATAAAAGTCAAAACTACATAGTTCCCACTAAAATAGAACAATAGAAAAGTACCAATAAAATAACTCAGAAGACTTGACTGGCATCCAAAAAAGATAAAAAAAGCTTTAAAAAAATCATCAGATGATGCAAGATATGGATAACTTTTTTGTCAACAGAAGATGTGAAAGAAGAAGTTCAAACTATCAATCACAATGGGAATAATGTGATGAAATTGAAGATTTTTCTATTAAAAACCAAAACCATTTAAAGAGGAAGATGCAATTATTAGTAGGCTTCAAGCTTGTCATATCACAAGCATCCAGGATGTGTGTAAATCCATTCATTTAAATAAATATGTTAGCCACTACTGTTTGCTAGCCACTACATAAGGTATGTGGGAATGCAAAGGTGAAATATACACTAACCTGCCTTAAGGAAGCTGTCAGCCTATTTTTTAAAAAAATATTTTAAAATGTTATATTAAAAATGTGGGTTATAAAGCAAAAGGGGCCATAAATTGCAGTGGGGTTCAGTTTAGCAGAGGCAACCATGAGGGATGACAGAGCACAGTGGAGTAAGTGGGCAGGAGCTGTGGCAAGGGGGCCTGGGTTTGGGTTTGACTACTACCTGGGCAATTTACTTAGCTTTCCTGTACCCTAATTTCTTCTATAAGATAGGATAATAATAGTACCTAGCTAGGATTGTTATAATGATTAAAAGTTAATATGTGTATGAGGGTAATGACAGCACTCTACAGAAGGTGGAGTAACAAGGTAGAAGGAGACTGGGTCCCCGCATGACCTTGTGGAGCAAGGCTGCCATACTAGCTGTGGGCTACCTCTCTCCAGACTGTTAGGTGAAAATATATTTCTATATTATTTAAGTCACATACTCAAAAAAATAGTTAATATATGTAAAACACTTATAACAATACCTCACAATTAGTGAGTGCTAAATATGTGTTAGCCAACATTGTGATTTCTCTGACGGTTTTATAGTCAATGTGACATTTGATTGTCACAAGAGGTTCTGGAAAATGTAGTGTTTCTTTGGGTAGTCACGTGTGCAGCTAAAAGTGTTGGTTTTATTATCGAAGAAGAAGAAAATGGATATTGGAGGCAGCTAGCAGTCTATACTATCCAAGGAAACAGCCCAATTCCTTCAGCCATTCTTTGTAGCTTTTCTTGGATATAGCCTTGGGTGTAGTTCTCCTCAAAACTGACACCTATAAAATGGCACAAGACTCCCATGTGCTCTCCTAGGTACAGAATGGCACTGAGTTATTGCTTCTCTGTCTGGGCACAATGTATCTAATTATAAGACCTATTTGTTTTCCTAACATCTAGTCCAGGGACCATACGGTAAGAGACTGTAAATTTATGTTGAATGATTTAATGAATTCTTGGAGTCTAAGATTATATCTTGTTTATTTTTTAAATTCTAAGTATGCTGGGAAAGTCTTGCAGGATGGGTGGAAAAGAGAGTGGTCTGAAACTCATGGCTAAAATGAAATTGGTGAGCTCTTTTAAGTCCTGCCAGTTGAGGGTCTGAGCAACATGGTCATCTGAGAGTTAGAAGCATTGGATGCTACAATGAAATGGACATTTTCTGAGTTAGAAGTCGTAAAATGGGAGAAGTTGGGTGGTATTATGGACTGAATTGTGTTCCCCCCAAAATTCGTATGTTAAAGCCCTAACCCTCAGTAGCTCAGTATGTGACTATTTGGAGATAGGGTCTTTAAAGAGGTAATTAAGTTAAAATGAGATTGTCAGGGTGGGCCCTAATGCAATATGACTGGTGTCTTATAAGAAGAGGAGACTAGGACATAGATATATGCACAGAAGGAAGACCATGTGAAGACATAGGGAGAAGACAGCTATCTCTAAGCCAAAGACAGTGCTCTCAGGAGAAAGTAACGCTGCCAACACCTTGACGTCAGTCAGACTTCTAGTTACTAGAATTGTGAGAAAATGAGTTTCTGTTGTTTAGGCTACCCAGTCTGCGGTACTTTATTATGCTGTCCCTAAAAAACTAACAGGGGGCTTTCTTAAAGTAGCATGGTAAAGCAGGGAATAGGTTGAAGGTTATTCCATACAGCTGTAGGGTACTACCCAGGAGGAGACTTCATAAATGGCTCTGCCATTGTAATCACTTCTTAACTGGTCTCCTTGCTTCTATTCTTTTTTTCTTTTCTTTTTAAAATGACAGCATCATTGAAATGTAATTTCCCTGCCATAAAATTCACCCGTGTAAAGTATACAACTAATGATTTTTGATATCTTCTCAGAGTTGTGCAACCACAACTACAATCAATTTTAGAACATTCTCCTCATCTTCCCCCTCAAATTTTATACCCATTTGCAGTCATTCCCAATTTTCTAAGCAGCCACTAATCTATTTTTTGTCTCTATAGATATTCCTATTCTACACAGTTTATATGATGGAATCATCCCATGTTGTCTTTTGTGACTGGCCTACTTCCACTCTCAAGCCCCTAATATCCATAGCATCCACAGCAAACAATGTGATCTGTTTTTAAGATTGATCTATTTTTAAAACTCTTTAATGTCATCCTGTGAACATCCATAGAATTCTCATAAAGAACCATAGCCTAAAAGTCTGTCAGTGATCTCTGTCCACTTCTCTGACCGCATTACTCATTATGCTCTGCCACGCAGAGTTTCCATTTGTTCCTCCCACACATCAAGAACATCCCCGTCTTCTGGCCTTTTGCATTAGTCATTCCATCTCCCTGGGATGTTTCATTCCAGATCCCCACATGATTTACTCTTGTACAGCTCTCAGCTCAGACTTTACCTCTCCAGAAATGTCATCCCTGACTGCTCAATATAAAGTAACTTTGCACCCCCTACCGCTACCTTCACCTTTAATCACAGTCGCATCACCTTTTTTTACATTCGTTTATATTTAGATCTATAAAGAAAATATCTTGCTTCTTCATTAGGTGTTGTCTGTCTTTGTTCCCACTCCTGCCCCATTCAAACATGAGCTCCGTGATAAAGGGAATGTTGTTAGTCTCGTTGAGGGCTCTGTATCTAGTGTCTGAGAAGCAACTGACACATGGTAAATGCTCAGTCTCTACAATAAAATGCCTATGAAATTATGTCATACAAAAATGTGAATTTGGATGTAGTATAACTGGAAACTGATTCTGTCCTAGCCTCTGCTCTTCAATAGAAATTATCCCCAAGTAGATTCCTGGACAAATTTCCAGGATTAGGCTGAGGAAACAGGCACTAACCGGAGTATTCTTGGTACTACCATCACTGTCCTGGAAGGCTCAGTAAGCCAAAGAATCTAGAATTGTCTTCATTCATACTTAAACTACAGCAGTAGAGCCAAAGCGTAGCCAGGTCTAGAATATTTGAATTAAGCTGCCAGGCTTTGGACCTTCTAGCCAGCCATTTGTGTAGGATCACCAGGATAATTTTATTTACCTGAAAATGGCAACATTTTATATGATTGTCATATCAGGATGGGGGGGGTTGCTGTTGTTGTTGAATGAAAAGAGGAATGAATGAATCAAGATGCAAAGGATCAAAATATTTCCAATTCAGCATCTTCTCTAGTTGAAATGGCCACAAGGGAGAACATAATGCTTGAGAATTCTCTGGCAGGCAATCATAAGACATAGACACAAAAAGAAGGAAAATGAATAAAAAGCCAAACAAAATAAGTAGAAGATGAAAAAATTAAACAGAGTGACAAGAGAAAGAAAATTAGAGGTGTATGACTGAAGATGGGAAAGGGCATTTTCGCTCATGAATACTACCTCAAATAGCACTGAGTTTTGTGGTTTGATTGTTTCAAGCTTAAGAAGTTATATTTTCAATAAGGTTTCCTGCTTTTTTAGATTTCTTAGATATTTCAAAACATCCCATTATATGTAACTACAGGATATTAACCTTACGATGCATTGTTCTAAGATTGTTGCAGTATTTGGCTTTCAATCACCTTTAAGTGTAGAGGACATTTAAAGTTAAATAATTTATGAAGTCATCTAGAAAATAAAAAAACATGTGATTACTGTGCATTTATTAGTGAGCCGCAGATTCCTTCCCATTTTAGGCCAGTATGGCTACATGTAAAGAAGACTTTTGCAATAATTCAGCTGTAATAACATGCCTCATTTCAAATGTATTAGGAATGTACTTCTCTTACTGCTGATTTAAAAAGAAAGAATGTATCAGGAAACTATCTCTTCATTTGAGTTTAGTAGGAAATTGCATATCAATTATGCTCAATTTCAATTAAATTTCTTCAATTTATTGTGCTATACCTTGCATGAGTAGTCAAAGAGGACACTGTAGAAGATGTATATAATACAAGGATAGTTTGAGTAATATGATGGAATGCCCATATCACCAGATTGGGTACATCTTGGGATCAGAGTCAAATTCATAGCTGATGGGTACAGCTATGAGACCTTGTGGTATATAACACATGACATAATCTCCATTTGTGTATTAGAAGTTGTTTGTAAAAGAATTCTTCAATTTTGTAGCTTTCTTTATCTTGGCTCTACACAGAGTATCTATACTGTATGATTATTCAATTTGTTTATCTTGTGCAGCTGTTTGCTAGAGAAACATAAGGAAGCGTTTGAAAACAATTAATTTTTAAAACAGTTTGGGGGTTAGGAATGCTTTGGAGATGTTCATTAATCTTCTCATATGAATTTAAAGCAGCTCTGAACAGTCTATTCATTGTTAGGTGTTGTGATTATAAATGGGGCACCTCTGTGTAAAACTACCAAGTTCTTATTACAAGGTCTTCCAAGCAGAAAATAATCTTTTCGTTTCCTGTCTTTTTCCTCCCAGAAGTGGGGGGAGGATATTCTCAAATAAACCCAGTTTCATGCAAACCCAAGAATATATGATTTAATTTGGTCTTCAGATTGGCCAAAATAGGAATAGTGATTTGTTGGTCAAATCATCACTACTCTTCTAGAAATTTAAATAATCTAGTCATATCCTTTTATTTTAATCTTCCTAGAGGCTTCCCCATGTGGCTCCCACCCAGCCATACCCTCCATAGTTCCATCCCACACAACTATGTGACAGGAACCCTGCACCAGCAGACTGTAGCATCCAGAGAACCTTCCCTCATGGCTTCCACTACTGGAGCCCAGCACTGCCAGGCCACAGCCCCAGAATCCCCACTCCATGCAGCCCAGTCACCCTCATCCACAGCAACACCTGTCAGTGCCCCCTGGACTACTGAGACTAACCAGAACAACTCAGTCTATCTGAAACTATTGAGACAATAGTGTATATCTGGAACCAAAAATAAAACATCCCACCCAAAAGGCAGCATAAAATAAATCTACAGGAGGGATTCTCTCTCCTCAAAGCCACTCAAGTAACTGAAGAAACAACTGCTGCACCAGATGACCAGACATCAACATAGGGATACTAGAAATATGAAAAAACAAGAAAATATGACACTCCCAAAGGAATACAAGAGCTCTTGAATACCAGATTCCAAACTTCAAGAAACTCTTGAAATGTTTAAAAAAGAATTCTGAGCAACAATCTTAAGGAAACTCAGTGAGATACAAGATGAGTCACATAGATGACACAATGAAGTGAGAAAAACAATCCAAGACATGAAGGGGGAAAATCTATGAAGAAATAAATGGTGTAAAAAAAGATGTAGCAGAATCTTTGGAACTGAGGGACTCATTCAATGTAATGAAAACTGCATTTGAGAGGTTTAACAGCAAGCTAGCGCAAGCAGAAGAAAGAATGTCTGATCTCAAAGACAGTGTTTTCAAAATAACCCAAGCAGACCAAAAAAAAAAAAAAAAAGAAGAAAAAAGAATTTTTTTAAAAATGAAGAAAATCTGCGAGAGTTATCAGACAACCTTAAGTGTACAAACATCCAAATCATGGGTGTTCCAGAAGGGGAGGAAAAAGGAAAAGCCATTGAAAACCTACTCAATGAAATAATAGCAGAAAACTTCCTGGTATTGGCAGAGAAAGCACTTCCAGATTCGAGAGGCTCAAAGATGTCCAAAAAATTCAATCCCAAAAGGTCTTCTCCAAGACACATTGTAGTCAAACAGGCAAAAATTAAAGACAAAAAGAGAATCCTGAAAAAAAGCAAGAGAAAAATGTCAAGTCATTTATAAAGGAAACCCCATCAGATTAACGGTAGACTTCTCAGCAAAATCCCTATAGGCCAGAAGAGAATGGGACAACATATTTAAAGTTCTTAAAGAAAAAACCTGCTGGCCAAGAGTACTATACCTGGCAAGACTATGCTTCAGATATAAAAGAGAAATAGTTTATTTCCCAGACAAAAAAAACTGTGGGAATTCAGCACTACATGATCAGCCCTACAAGAAATCCTCAAGGGAGTCCCGTGTCTGGAATCCCCCCCCCCAAAACAAAAAAAAATCATCACCATGAATACATGAGAAAGAACAAATCCCACCAGTAGCCCCATAGGCAAATGAAAAAGAGAAAAAAAAACTAGATCATACCACCTCAAAAAACTAACAAACCCTGAAAACAAACAACAACAGGGAAAGAAAGGGACAAAAGATTTTTAAAACAACCACACAGACGCAATTAAATGACAGGAGCTTAGAAAATACCTTTCAGTAGCAATCTGAAATGTAAATGAATTGAACTCCCCCCTAAAAAGACATGGAGTGGCTGGCTGGATTAAAAAACTAGACCCAACTATATGCTGCTACAAGAAACCCACATCACTTGTACAGAGCACACACTGCAAGAATGGAAAAAGATATACCATGCAAATGGAAACCAAAAATGACCAGGAGTAGCTATTGTTATATCAGGTAAAATAGACTTTAAACCAAAGACTATGAAAAGAGACAAAGAAGGCCATTGTATGATGACAGAGGGATCTATTCACCAAGAAGACATAAAAATCAGAAATGTATGTACTCCCAACCTTGGTGTACTCAGATATATAAAGCAAACATTACGCCTAAAGAGAGAGATAGACCTGAACACAATAATAGCTGGGGACCTGAAACTGCTCTCTCAGCATTAAACAGACCATCTAGGCAACAAATCAACAGAGAAACACAGGATTTATTTATTTATTTTTATTTTATTTTTTAAACTTTTGTTTGTATTTATTTTATTCTGAATTTATTCTCTAGCCATAAGTTTTTGTTTCTTCAGTTTCTTCTGGGATTTCTTTTTCTTCTGTGCGACCTCCTCTTCTGGTTTGGGAACAATTTGTTCCTTTTCAGTCAGGATCACCTGGATGTGGCAGGGGGACCTCATGTGTGGGTTAATTCGGCCATGAGCTCTGTAAGTACGGCGGCGCATCTTGGGTGCTTTGTTCACCTGGATATGCTCAATCACCAGAGAATCTACATCTAAACCCTTAAGTTCAGCATTACTCTCTGCATTTTTAAGCATGTGCAGCAAAAATTCAGCACTCTTTTTGGGCCACCGACCCTGTGTCCAACCCCACTGTTGGACCTGGGCACACCTACCAACTCTACCATTGTAATGCCTGAATGGTACACATTGCTTCTGTAAGGTGGCATCCTTCAGATAGTCAGCGGCTTTACGGATATGAGTACCCTTGATGGCCTGAGCAGTTTCATGGATGTTCTTAAAGTGAACATGAAGATTTGAACCTCTTGATTTGCATGATTTTGTGGGGTTTTCTGGGTCAAGTGAATAGCGAACCATTTTCAAAGATCACCTTAGGCTGCTTACTGGAAGAGCGAGAAACACAGGATTTAAACTACACTTTAGAGTGATTGTCTTGGTGGACATATATAGAACATTGCGCCCAACAACTAGAGAATATACATTTTTCTCATCAGCACATGGAACATACTCCAGGATAGGCCATGTATCTGGTCACAAATCAAGTCTCAAAAAATTTTTAAAAACGGAATCATTTCAAGCATCTTCTCAGACCACAATAGATTAAAACTAGAAATCAATAACAAATGAAATTGGGAAATCATGCAAACACTTGGAAATTAAACAGCATGCTCCTAAATGACCTATGGACCTGAGAAGAAATCAAACAGGAAATCAAAACATTTCTTGAAACTAATAATACTAATGATACATCATACCAAAACCTATGGGATACTGCAAAAGTAGTATTAAGAGGAAAGTTTACTGCAATAAATGCTCACATCAAAAGAACAGAAAGACTTCAAATAAACTACCTAACATTACACCTCAAAGGACTAGAAGAACATTACACTTCAAAGGACTAAAAAAACAGAACAAATCCAATCTCAAAGTTAGTAGGTGGAAAGAAATAATTAAAATCAGGGCAGAACTATATGAAATAGAGACCAAAAATATGATACAAAAAAAATCTATGAAACAAAACATTGGTTTTTTGAGAGGATAAACATGCCTTAAATGTCCCATTTTGGTAGTTACTCAAGGAGACATTAGTTTTCTACTGCTTTTATGAGGTATAATACATACAATAAAATGCACAGACATTAACTGTAGAGTTCAAAGAGTTTGACAAATGTGTCCATGTATAACAACCAACTCAACTAAGATTTAGACATTTCCATCACCCCAATAATTCCCCTCATGATCCTTTCTAATCACTCTCTATCTTCTCTTCCAGCCACCCCACACAACCATTACTCTGATTTCTATCATCCGATATTTGCTTTTTCTTTTCTGAAATTCAGACAAATGGAATCATACTTTGTGTTTGGCTTCTTTCTCTCAAAATGATTTTGAGATTCATCCATGTTGTTGCATCTATCAGTGATTTGTCTCTTTTAATTGCTAAGTAGTATTCCATGCCATGAATATATCAATATGTTTAACCACTTCTTCATGGACATTCACTTCATGGACATTTGGGTTATTTCCAATTTGGGGCTATGACAAATAAGATTGCTATAAACATTCCTGTACAATCTTTTATAGAAATAAGTTTTCATTTCTTTTGGGTAAATAACTAGAAGTGAAATTCCTGGTTCATAGGTTGTATATGTTCAACTACGTAAGCAATTACCAAAGAGTTTTCCAAAGTGACTGTACCATTTGACACGTCCACCTGCAAGATATGAGAGTATCAGTTTTTTCACATCATCACTAACGCTTGATAGTATAACTCTTTTAATTTCAGCCATTGTGACAGATGAGTAGTAGTATCATAGTTTTAATTTACATTTTCCTGATAACTTATAATGTTGGACACTTTTTATGTGCATATTGGTCATTTTTATATCTTCTTTCATGAAGTATCTTTTCCCTATTATTTTTATTTGGATGTCCATTCTATCATTGGGTTATAGAGGTTCTATAAATATTCTGTATATAAACCTTCAGAGGTATGTATTGTGAATTCTTTCACCCAGTCCGTGGCTGGCTTATTGATTTCGCTAGTGGTATCTTTCATTGAACAGTTTTGAGTTTTGATGAAGTCTAATTCATCATTTTTTTCTCTTATGGTTCATTCTGTTTGCATCTTGTGTAAAAATTTTTGTCTATCTTTAGTTTGTGAAGATATATGGCAATTTCTTTTCTGGGGGAATCATAGTTTCATTTTTTATGTTAAGTCAGTGATTCATGTCAAATTAATTTGTATATAGAATCAAAGTTCAATTTTCTTTCCATATGGATACCCAGTTGTTTTGGCACCATTCGTTGAAAAGACTTTTCCTTGTTTGCCCAGTGAATTGTTTTGGGACATTTGTAAAAACCAGTTCACCATATAATGATGAGTCTATTTGTAGACTCTGTTCCATTATGTATTTTTCTATTCTTACTTCAGTGCCACACGTTTGGTATTACAGCTTTATAATAAATCTTGAAAGTAGGTAGTGTAAGTCTTCCAACTTTGTTCTGCTCTTTCAAGACTGTGTTTGCTATTCTTGTCCTTTTTATTTTCAAGTAATTAAAAAAAATAGCTTGTTGAGTTTCACACAAAGCTTGCTAGGATTTTAACTGAGATTGCATGAATCTAAAGATCAATCTGATGAGAAATTACATCATATCAATACTGTTTATCCCAGTCAAACATGGCTCAGATGAACATGGCTCATCTGCCCATTTATTTAGGTCTTCAATAGTTTAAATCATCATGCCGAGGGATGCCTGTACTCCAATGTTTATTGCAGCACTATTTACAATAGCCAAGAGTTGGAACCAGCCCAAATATCCATCATCAGATGAGTGGATAAGGAAACTGTGGTATATCTACACAATAGAATTCTACTCTGCTATAAAAAAGAATGAAATACTACCATTCACAGCAACATGGATGGATTTAGAGAAAATTATGTTAAGCGAAATAAGTCAGGCACAGAAAGAGAAATACCACATGTTCT
>NW_007726300.1:138462-148217 GCF_000696425.1 Galeopterus variegatus | reverse complement strand
TTATTGCAGCACTATTTACAATAGCCAAGAGTTGGAACCAGCCCAAATATCCATCATCAGATGAGTGGATAAGGAAACTGTGGTATATCTACACAATAGAATTCTACTCTGCTATAAAAAAGAATGAAATACTGCCATTCACAGCAACATGGATGGACTTAGATAAAATTATATTAAATGAAACAAGTCAGGCACAGAAAGAGAAATATCACATGTTCTCACTTATTTGTGGAAGCTAAAAATAAATAAATAAATAAATAAACACACAATCAAATAAAGGGGGGGGGGTGAAGAAGCCACAACAATCATAACAGTTCCTTGAACTTGTTAAGACAATTGAACAGATATGATGTAGGGGGGAGGGGAGAGAGGGAGGGAGGAAGAGGAACAGGTAAAGGGTTGCAAAAATCAACTGCAATGTATATTGAGAAGTTAAAATAAAACACAACAAAAAAATAATTTCTCTAAGAATTATTTGGTAGTTTTCAGGGTAAATGTCTTGGACAGCTTGTGTTCAATTTATCCCTAGGTGTTTTATGTTTTTTGATGCTATGTAGGTGGTATTTTTAAATTTCTTTTTTTATTTGTTTGTTCTAGTATATAAACAAAACAAAAAAAAATTGTACTGTCCTTGTATCCTGCAAATATACTAATTTTTTTTTACTAGGCTTAGTAGATTATTTTGGATTACTTAGGAATTTTTAGTACACAATTGTATTTCCTTCAAATAAGGACAATTACTTTTTCCATGCTAGTGTTTATGCATTTTATTTCTCTCTCTTACCTTATTGCATTGTCAAGGACCTCTGGTATGATGTTAAATAGAGGTAGTGAGGGTGAACAACCTTACTTTTTTCTGATCTTAATTGGGGGGAAGTATCCAGTCTTTAATCATTAGGTATATTGTTAGCTGTAGGTTTTTCATAGTTATCCTTTCCTTTATCAAATTAAGAAAATTTCTCTTTGATACTAGTTTGCTGAGAGCTTTAATTATGAACAAATGTTGAAATTTGCATTAGCTTTTCTATATCTATTGAGATATTTAATTGAGTTTTTTGATTGTGGAATCAACCTCATATGCTTGAATTAAACCCCACTGAAATACACACACACTATTATATGTAAATATAATATATGAAATCAAATATATATAATATTTTTATTGAATACATTTTACTAACTAATATTTAAAAAGATTTTTGCATCAATTTTTATGAGAAATGTTGGTCTACAATTTGTTTTCTGGTAATGTCCTTGTCTGGTTTTGATGCAAGGATTATGGTGGCCTCATAAAATGAGTTGAAAACTGGTCTCTCTTTCTCTCATTTCTGAAGGAATATAAGATTGGTATTATATCTCCCTTAACTCATTGGCAGAGTTCACCAGTCAGGCCATTTAAGCCTCTGGTTTTCTTTGTAAAAAGGTTTTTAATCATGAGTTTGATTTCTGTATTAGTACTGTTTAAAAGTTTTTAATCATACATTTGATTTCTGTTTTAGGGCTATTCAGATTTTCTAGTTTTCTTGCAGCAGTTTTGGTTCTTTTTGTCTTTGAAGGAAATAGTTCATTTCATACAGATTGTTTAATTTGCTGGCATAAATTTATTTATAATATTCATATATTATCTTTTTAGCATCTGGTGGATCTTTCTTTTATTGTTAATATTGGTATTCTATGTCTTTTTTTCCTCTCTCAATCATTCAAGCTAGAGGTTCATCCTGCTTGGGATTTCTTGAGTTTTTTGGATTTTATTCTGTATTTTTCATAAATAAAATTTGGAAAAAATTTTAGCCATTATTTCTTCTTCTTTTTTTTTTCCCCTGCCCTAATCTCTCTCTCTCTTGTCTCCTTTTCCGGCTCTAATCACATATGTTAGACTTCTTGAAACTTTTCCATAGGCTTTTAATACAATGTTTAACTTTTTCTAATTTGTTTTTCAGTGCTTTATTTTTTCTTTAAGTTTGTTGATGCATTCTTTTGTTCTGTTCAATCAGTTATTAACCCATTTAATATTATTTTATTTAGGTATTGCATTTTTTAGTTATATTATTTCTATTTCTTTAACTTGCTAATTCACTCCTGCAATTTCCCATAGTTGCACCCATTATTTATAACCTATGCACTCTTTAACATATTAATCATAGCTATTATAAATTCTTTTTTCATTTGTTGGTAAATTTCTTTTGAATTTTCCCTTGACTATAGGTCACATTTTTCCAGCATATTCTGGGTGATGAGTTTTTGGGATTTTGGATTTGTTATGTTTCTCTGAAGATGTTAATTTATGGTCTAGCATTCAGCTAAATTATTGGCAGTTTACCTTGAATATTTGGAAGCTGGTTTCTTGTTTGGGGGTAGATCTATTTTAGTATTTTCCTTAGTCCTAGAGAGAATTCCTTTTACTCTGAGGCATGATGGCCCTACTGAGGTTTCAATAGAAAGATTGAGATGTTTACCAAGGCCTTCTAACTTAGAAGGATGTGAGTCCAAACCCTGTCTCTCCTGTGTTGGGCAGCAGCTGAAGATTCTGGTCACATTTTTCAGCCTTCCAGATAGTTTTTCCTTTGAAGTCCTTAGAGTCGCAACTGCATACAACTTAGAGTTCTGTCAGGATTTGAAGGGACTTTATATGCAGATTTTTTAGCTTTTCATTTCTGCTTATTCCTTCTTTCTAGGATTTCTTTCCTCCTTTATAACTGCTTTGGAAGTACCATTCACTTTTTTCTGATGCTTCATTACTAAAAGATTTTACCTTTCTGCTTTATTTCTAGATACTGCCTATAGTGTGGACTGAGAAGTATGCTCAGATGATAAGCCTAATAAGTATGTATTTCATTCAGCGTGGTTCCCTTCTTTCAAGGATCAACCCCCCTCTAATTTCTGCCTTCTTCTGGTCACTCCCCAGCATCTTCAAAAAATTTTTAATATTTTGTCCAGTCTTCATAATTATTATCCACGGAAGGGTTAGTCCTATACAAGCTACCTGAAGTGGAACTCCAAAGGAGCATTTTGTTTGTGTATTTGGTTTACCCTTGGATATATATAATTTAATTATATATATTTATATTATATATAACTAAATGTGCTTCAATAATTTCCAGGGTATATGCATAAATTCTTTACTATTTCTACCCAAATGAGCACTTCCTCGATTTGTTCTTGCAGATTTGGGTTTCTTTCTAAGGTTGTGATAAAATGTATATTTTGGTTTACTCTAAAGCTGAACTAATCATCTTTCTCTAACACATGGTTTTTCTCTGTTTCCGGTTTCAGTAAATAGGACTCAGCTGTTTAAGTCAGAAACCAGGAATTCATTCTAGGTTCCTTTCTTTTCTTTCGTCCCATCATCCAAGAGGCAGAAAGAGCATCAGCTTAGAGCACAGACTCTTCCTGGCTTTAGTCCCTACTCCTTCTCTTACTAGTTGCATGATCTTGTATTAACCCACATAAAATGCTTAGTCTAGGTCTTGGCACACAATAAGTGCTAAATAAATGTCTTCTTTATTATCACCAATCAAAAAAATCAATCAATTGATCAATCAATTTTAAATCAATCATTACTTATCATCATTTGAATCCTCTAATCTCTCCATAACCTCCCAGTCTAAGTCCCCACCCCCATTTGAACTGCTGTAATAGTCACCTAATCATTCTCTCCATTTTTACTCCTCCGCCCCAATTCATTCCCCATACTACAGCCAGATTCAGCTTTTCAAAACAAATTGATCATATTACTTTGCTATGTAATACTCTTCAGTAACTTCCATTTGTTGTGGTATAAATTCCCATGTAAATGCTTACCATGATTACATGGCTTCATGTTATATAGCCTCTGTTTTCCTACCAGACCTCATATTGCAATAATCTCCACTCTATTTTCCACACTCCACTCACACTATTTATTTTTTCAAAGGAAAACATACAAAAGGCCAACGGGTACATGAAAAAATGCTCACCATCACTAATCAGGGAAATGCAAATCAAAACCACACTGAGATATCATCTCGCCCCAGTTAGACTGACCATTATTAAAAAGACTCACCCGTCTCCCATTCAGTGTAGGACATTTATACTCACTGTTTCTTTCAAGTCTCAGTTTCATTGTCACTTCTTCAGAGTAATCTTCCTTTTCCAACCCTCCCTTTCTCCCTTTTAATACAATCTTGTTCAATTAATCATAAAGCTTTTTTTTTTAGAAGATTAATAAACTTGGTGTCCTTATGCAGGCTGACTAAGAAAAAAGAGAAAAGAAACAAATTACCAATATCAGAAATAAAAAAGAGAACATCACTGCAGATCCTAAAGTTAGTAAAGAGTTAATAAAGGCATTTTATAAGAAACTTTATGTCCATAAATTTTACAAATTAGATGAAGTGGAGAAATTTCTTTTTTTAAAATTTATTTTATTTTTATTAGCATATTCATTATTATAAATCATAATTATCTTTATGCCCCTTACCTGACCAATCCCTCCCCAACCCTCCTCCCTCCCCTCTCCCCATCTCTAGCATTTTTAGGTTTGTTCTCTCCTTCTGAAAGTTCAATGTATTATTGTGGTTCTCTCTCTCTCTCTCTCTCTCTCTTTCTTCCTTCTTTCCTTTCTTCCTTCTTCCTTCCTTTGCACCCAGTTACGAGTGACGACATGCAGTATTTCTCTTTCTGTGTCTGGCTTATTTCACTTAACATGATTTTCTCCAGGCTCATCCATGTTGCTGCAAATGGCAGAATTTCATTTTTATGGCTGAGTAATATTCCACTGTGTATATATACCATATTTTTCTTAATCTAGCCATCTGTTGATGGACATTTACATTGGTGCAGTGGATTGAATTATGTCCCTCCCCAAACTCATTGAAGCTTGAATCGTGTCCCCTGAAGTTTTACGTATTGGAAACTTAGCCCCCACTGTGACTAAGAGGGTGGGAAATCCTAATATGGTAATTGAAAGGTGGAGACTCGGAAGAGGTGATTGGATTGTAGGACCATGCTGCAGGGAATGGATTAAAAACGGTGGTCAGGGGTGTGGTTCTGAGGGCTTTAAAAGAAGAGGAGAGTCTGTCTCTGCTTTCACCACCTTTCAATGTGAGACCCCTGGGTCATTGTCGCTACCACCATATAGACTTTGGACTTCCCAGCCTCTGAAACTGTAAGCAATAAATTTCATTTTCTTATAAATTACCTGGTTCCATGTATTTTGTTATAAGCAACAAAAAACAGATTAATACAGTTGGTTTCTTATTTTGGCTATTGTAAATAGAGCTGCAATGAACATGGGAGTGGAAATATCTCTTCGACATGTTTTCTATTCCTTTACATATATACCCAGTAGTGGGATTGCTGGATCATGTGGTAGTTGAGTCTGTAGTTGTTTGAGAAACCTCTGTACTGTTTTCCATAATGCCTATGCTAATTTATAATCTCACCAACAGGGTTGAATAGTTCCCCTTTCCCCACATCCTAGCCAGCATTTGTAATTCTTGGCCTTTTTAATAATGGCCAGTCTAACCGGGGTGAGATAATATCTCAATGTGGTTTTGATTTGCATTTCCCTTATTAGTGATGGTGAGCATTTTTCATGAATTCATTGGCCATTTGTATGTCTTCCTTTGAAAAATATCTATTCAGCTCCTTTGCCCATTTTTTAATTGGATTATTTGTTTTTTTACGGTGAAGTTGTTAGAGTTCCTATATATTCTGGATATTAATCCCTTTTCAGATGGATAGTTTGCAAATATTTTCTCATACTATAGGTGGTCTATTCACTCTGCTGATTGTTTCCTTTGCTGTACAGAAGCTTTTCAGTTTGGTACAATCCCGTTTGTTTTTTCTTTTGTTGCTTGTGCTTTTGGGGTCTTTTTCATAAGGTCTTTGCCCAGTTCTACTTCCTGATGTGTTTCTTCTATATCTTCTTTTAGTAATTTTATGGTTTGGGGTCTTATATTTAAGTCTTTAATCCATTTTGAGTTGATTTTGGTATATGGTGAGAGGTAAAGTCTAGTTTCATTCTTTTGCATATGAATGTCCAATTTTCCCAGCACCATTTATTGAAGAGGTTGTCTTTTTCCCAATGTATGTTTTTGTTGCTTTTGTCAAAGATCAGTTGGCTCTAAGTATGTAGGTTGATTCCCAGGTTTTCTGTTCTGTTCCATTGTCTGAGTGTCTGTTTTTGTGCCAGTATCATGATGTTTTCGTTACAATAGCTTTGCAATATAATTTGAATGTTATGCCTCTGACTCTATTTTTTTGCTCAGCATTGTTTTGGCTATTTGGGGTCTTTTGTTGTTCCATGTGAATGTTAAGATTGTTTTTCTATTTCTGTGAAGAACATCATTGGTATTTTGATGAGGACTGCATTCAATCTGTATATTGCTTTGGGTAGTATGGACATTTTCACAATGTTAATTCTTCCAATCAAGAGCATGGTATGTCTTTCCACCTTTTCCTGTCCTCTTTAATTTCTTTCAGTAGTGTTTTGTCATTTTTGTTGTTGAGATCTTTCACCTCCTTGGTAAATTGATTCCTAGGTATTTCAATTTTTTTGATGACTATCATAAATGGGGTTGCTTTCTTGATTTCTTGTTCTGCTAGTTTGTTATTGGAGTTTAAAAATGCTATTGATTTTGGGGTGTTGGTTTTGTATCCTGCAACTTTACTGAAATTGTTAAACAGTGCTAAGAGTTTTTGGTAGAGTCTCTTGGTTTTTCTATATATAAGATCATGTCATTTGCAAACAGGGTTAGTTTAACTTCATCCTTTCCAATTTGGATACCCCTTATTTCTTTCTCTTGCCTGATTGCTCTGGCTAGTACTTCCAATACTATATTAAATAGGAGTGATGAGAGTGGGCATCCTTATCTTGTTCCTGTTCTTAGAGGAAACATTTTTAGCTCTTTCCTATTCAGGATGATATTGGTGACTGGTTTGTCATATATGGCTTTTATTGTGTTGAGATAATTTTCTTCTTTACTTAACTTGTAGAGTGTCTTTATCATGAAGGGACATTGAATTTTGTCACTTTTTCTGCATCTATTGAGACAATCATATGATTTTTGTACTTGGTTTAGTTGATGTGATGTATTATATTTATTGACCTGTGTATTGAACCATTCTTGCATCCCTGGGATGAATCTCACTTGATCATGGTGTTGCCAATATTTTGTTGAGGATTTTTTGTGTCTATGTTCATCAAGGATATTGGCCTGTAGTTTTCTTTTTTTGTTGTATTTTTGTCTGGCTTTTGTATCAGGGTGATGCTGACATCATAGAATGAGTTTGGAAGAATGGCTTCTGTTACAATTTTTTGTAATAGCTTGAAGAGAATTGGTATTAATTCCTCTTTAAAAATTTGATAGAATTTATCAGTAAAGCTATCAAGTCCTGGGCTTTTCTTTTTCGGAAGATTTCTGATTACTGCTTCAATCTCTTTGCTTCTTATTGGTCTGTTCAGGTTTTCTATTTCTTCTTGGTTCAGTCTTGGTAGTTTGGTTGTGTCCAGAAATTTATCCATTTCCTCTAGGTTTTCATATTTGTTGGCATATAGTTGTTTATAGTAGTCTCTAATGATTCTTTGTGTTTCTGTGGTATCAGTGGTAATGTCTGTCTTTTCCTTTCTGATTTTTGTAATTTGGGTCTATTCTCTCTTTTTTGTTAACCTACCTAATGGTTTGTCTATTTTATTTATCTTCTCAAAAAATCAACTTCTTGTTTCATTGATCATTTGTGTCATTTTTTTGCTCTGATCTTAATTATCTCTTTCCATCTATTACTTTTAGGATTGGATTGTTGTTGTTATCCTAGTTTTTTTTTTTTTTTTTTTTTTTTTTTTGGGTTGGGTTTTTTTTTTTTTCCTTTTTTTTTTTTTTTTTTTTTTTTTTTTTTTAGGTGCAATGTTAGGGCATGTATTTGAAGTCTTTCTGTTCTTCTGATGTAAGCATTTATTGCAATAAACTTCTCTTTGAATAGTTGAGTTTTCTCTTATCCCCTTGAATTTTCTTAAAATCATTGCTTGAAATTCCTTTTCAGACATTTCTTTCAAGGGTTTCCTGGTCTTTGGGATCTGGTACTTAAGAATTACTGTATTCCTTTGGTGATGTCATATCTTTTTATTTATTTATAGTTCTAGTATATTTTGTTGATGTCTGGTCATCTGGTATAGCACTTTTTTTCTTATATTACTCTGGAGAGGGCTATGAGATTAATGATTAATCAGGCTCTGCTGGTGACTCCTCATGTATCAGTGCAGTTGAGAGAGCAGTGGGGCTGCCTGTAGTGTGGCTCTGGCTGCTACTGTGGTGATGAACCATCCTTGCAGTGGCAGTAGGTTTGGAGATGGCTGCAGTGGACCATCTGTGCAGAAGTGGTGTTTGTGGCACTCACATGGGATGCTTACCTTGGCTCCTGCTCAGGTGGTGGGAGACCTGCTTGGATCTTCAGGCTGGGTACCCAGTGGTGTGGTGCAGGACATTCACTTGGGCCCTTGCTCAGGTGGTAGGAGGGAAAAATTCTTGACAGACACAAATTCTCAAAGCTCACTCAAGAAGAAATAGACGGGAGCAAGATGGCGACGGGTCTGGAGCGGGCGTGCCAGAGGACAGAGCGAGCCTGAGAAGTGTGCGCTGTCCTGCCAGAGTACTATTTGCATTTCTAAGAGCAACAAAAAACAAATAAATCACTGATCAACTAATCTACAACGATAAAAAGCAACTACAGTCTCAAGGTTTTAGGGCCGATGCAAAAGAAGATTCCTGAGAGCGCCGCAACCGTGCCAGGAAACCGAGCAGCCCAAGGCAACAAAGGCCAGGAAAGATGGCAGCGGCGATGCAGAGACGGAGAGGAAGGCGTGGGACCGGCCCAGCTGTGGGAGCTTTGTGAGTGACCCCCAGCCCAGCCCCACTTGGGGGGCAAAGACCCGGCCGCTTACCACACCAGGCTGGGTGCCTTCATCAGCGCTGCCTTCATTTTCTCTGGGGGGGGGGCAAAGCCGGCCAGCTCAGATCGGGCAAGCCAGCCATCTTCGCTTGGCACAGCTCCTCACTGAGCCATGCCACTTGTGTGCCTCAGCGCGGGGGCCCTCCGGGGCCTGTGGACCGGCCACCAATCCCACTCCACCCGCGGATCTCTGGAAGGGCTGGTGGCATGGGGAGCCCCCGGCCAGTATCGGGAGGGCAGGGAAGAGGATCCCGGCCAGACTGTCACTCCACCACACCTGGTGCTTTGGCCCCAGGTAAACTCCCTGCTTCCGGGAGGCAGATACCATCTCTGTGGCCTTCGGTTTGGAAAAACCCCAGACTGATTTCTGGTTGGGAGAGGGGTGACCGGGGTGCCCCCGAGCCTGCTTGATCCTGCTGGAGAGCTGACGGCCTGAGGGCACTGAGCTGGCTCACGCTGGGGGGATTCATAGAGGAACTGTGTGCTGTGGGATCCTCCCCCGGGGGGCTCATGCCCTGGTGTGGGAGATAACTGAACCACACAGGGGGTCGCAATACCGGGGCAAAGGTGGGAGGCCCAGAGTGGACCTTGACCAGGGCTGCAGGAACGCCCACAGTGTCCGTGGCGGAGGCCTGAGACCCCTTCTGGGCTGGGTGGGGCTGAGAGACGAAGATTGCAGAAGATATGCCCCAGCCCTGTAATGAGCGCACAGAGAGGGGAGGGGTCCGGCAAAGGAGGAGGAGTCTCGAGCTATCTGAGCAGTCATAAAGTAGGCAAACCAAATTGACAAACACAGCCATACCTTAGTTAGCCAGAGGGTCAAACCT
>NW_007726300.1:137185-138324 GCF_000696425.1 Galeopterus variegatus | reverse complement strand
AGCCTATTCAATGGGGTCAGGACTGCCTCTTCAGCAAATGGTGCTGGGAGAACTGGATATCTATATGCAGGACAATGAAACTAGACCCATATCTCTCACCATATACTAAAATCAACTCAAAATGGATTAAAGATTTAAATATACACCCTGAAACAATAAAACTTATTAAAGAAAACATAGGAGAAACACTTCAGCAAATAGGGCTGGACACAGACTTCATGAATACAACCCCAAAAGCATGGGCAACCAAAGGAAAAATAAACAAATGGGATTACATCAAACTAAAAAGCTTCTGCACAGCAAAAGAAACAATTAACAGAGCTAAAAGACAACCAACAGAGTGGGAGAAAATATATGCAAATTATACATCCGACAAAGGATTAATATCCAGAATATACAAGGAACTTAAACAACTTTACAAGAAAAAAACAAGCAACCCAATAAAAAAATGGGCAAAAGAGCTAAGTAGGCAATTCTCTAAGGAAGATATACAAATGGCCAACAGTCATATGAAAAAATGCTCAACATCACTCAGCATCCGGGAAATGCAAATCAAAACCACACGCAGATACCATCTCACCCCAGTTAGGATGGCCAAAATCCAAAAGACGCTGAAAGATAAATGCTGGCGTGGTTGCGGAAAAAAAGGAACTCTCTTACATTGTATGTGGGAATGCATAATGGTGCAACCCCTATGGAAAATGGTTTGGAGGTTCCTCAAACAGCTGAAGATAAATCTACCATACGATCCAGCTATCCCACTACTGGGAATATACCCAAAGGAATGGAAAACATCAAGTCGAAGGTATACCTGTTTCCCAATGTTCATTGCAGCACTCTTCACAATAGCCAAGAGCTGGAATCAACCCAAATGTCCATCATCGGATGAGTGGATACAGAAAATGTGGTATATCTACACAATGGAATACTACTCAGCTATAAAAATGAAGGAAATACTCCCATTTGCAACAACATGGATGGACCTTGAAAGAATAATACTGAGTGAAACGAGTCAGGCAGAGAAAAAGAAATACCACATGTTCTCACTTATTGGTGGGAGCTAAAAAAAAATAAAAACAAAAAACAAATCAATTCACTCACATACACACACACACACACACACACACAAAAAAAAAAAC